>NC_057799.1:386053518-386193698 GCF_018294505.1 Triticum aestivum | reverse complement strand
TTATCAAACCCTTGGGAGTTACTTCTACGTTTGCTATTATATTGCCATGCTATGCTCGTAGACGTGGATTGGGTTTGAGAGATATTCATGACAGATGTGAGATTGTTAATAATGGTTTACCTAAGGTGGCAACTAAAACTCACATCTGGGTGGATTGAGGCACCTGGAGAATCCAGTGTTGTCTGTTTGTATAAGGACCGCCACCCAGGCTCAAAGGGATCATAAGATTATTCATGCTAGAAACTTCCGTGTGCAGCCACAAGCTATTATGGGCTCTAGCATAGTTGAGTAGGTTACATGATCTCTTGAAGAGGTGGGCTAGCAGATGTAGGGGAAAGTAGGTGTACCGGTCCACCCGGAGTAAAGAGTGATTGTTCCTGAAAGACTGTGTCTCGGTCATCTGTTTCTCAAACATCATGCAGTGCGAGAATCAAGCGGAGGCGATCGAGTCTTGTGGGGAAAAGTGCGCAAACCTCTGCAGAGTGTACAAACTAATCATGGTTAGTCGTGTCCCCGGTTATGGACAATTTGAGTATCTAGTTCTTGGATTATCCCGTTGATCTCATCATGTTACTTTAATTAATATTGTTGGGTTAATGATGATACTTAATTGGGATTGAGATGCTGTCAACCATCTCAATGTTTCACAACCACCGTGATAGTTAAATAAAATTTATTCCTTTGAAGTAGGGAAAAATTGGGTTTTCGCAAAAACATTATAACCATAGAGCTTTTCCACCAGCCAATATGCATGTAGTGATAGTCTTTGTTCATCATCTCTCTATGTGTTACATTGCCAGCATATTCCATGTGCTGACCCGTTTTCGGGCTGCAACGTTTCATGTTGCAGGATTCTTACGACGAGTAAGTGATACGTTAGGGTTACGATTTCTACACTCAACTTTGCCGTTGGTGTTGATGGGAATCCACAACCTTGTTACTTCCGCTATTTGGATTGAGGTAATAGTATTTACGTTACTTTATACATGTGATTACCTCTGTTATAAATCCTCGAGTACTGTGTGTGTCAGCATACCGATCCAGGGATGACACTTAAGCACAGAGACTTGATCCATTCGGGTCGGGTCGCTACAAGATGGTATCAGAGCACATGTTGACTGTAGGACGTGACCCTAGAAACTGGCAAGCCCATAGGAAGGATTTTCCCTAAAACTTTCCTTTTCAAAAAGATCTTTTACCTCTCTTCTCTTCTGAGTTAATTCAAATATTCCCTTTTAGTGAGACCATACCCTTTTTCCCTTTGGACCACTCGAAGATTTGACGGATAGGACCACTTCAAGAAGTACAAGATATCGGACAACCAAGACCACCTCGGAATGAAGAGTGTTTTACCGAGCAATTGTTATAATTGGAACTACAACGGTTGAAGACTCCGAAGACTAGGAAAATTTGAAGGCTCTGAAGAATTTCCAGATTGGTATAGGAAGGCTACCCTTATGGAACTTGGCAGACTATGGAAGCCGTCAATACCCGAGACCAAGGTGTACTGGAGAAAGACCGGAACATGGAGCATTAGAACTCGAAGTTTTTGTTAAGAAAACCCAAAGGCAGGAGATATCAACTATGGAATGATAGCTCATGGTAATGACAAGAGCAGAAACACGGATACCCATGAGGTTATCGCCCGCTTATGCTATTGTCACCGTGCTGAGTTAAGCATGAAGATACATGGAAGGATTGGATGGTAGAAGGCTGATGGAGTACCTATCAGCAAGACGAAGTTTTAACCTTAGCCGGTGTATCACCAGGATCTGGAGCATTACATCAGGAAGTTTAAAGATGAACCTTCAGGAAGCAGTATTCGACAAGTAAGCGTTTCGTGAAGAACTCAGAACCCAGAAACTGAAAGTAGCCATGATGGAGGAGCAAAACCTCGAGACATCAAAGACTCGTCAGGAACTGAAGGACAGTAGGATCATGGTTCATGTCAAGGATGTTGAGACCCAGAAGTTGGAGCGCAACTCCAGAAATATTAAATGACGTCACGAGAGACTTCGCGTCAACAGAGATGATTTGGCAAAAGAACTTGAGAAGGACAAGCATGATTGGAAGAAGCCATCGGAGACATTAACAAGACTTGAAGAGTTTGGCGACGTTGAAGACTTATTGACCTTTAGAAGACCAAACCCCTGTTATACCTACGTTAGATGCGACGTTTGTGAGCTGTCATTTGTTTGTTGTTTTTCTGACAGCCACAATAAAAACCTGTCTCTTCAAAACTATTGTTTGTATTGTGTGCATCCCTCTCGACCTCTCTTATCTCACCCCAAACCCATGGACCCAATAGAGGATGAATGGAGATGAGCTTGTATTTTCTGGACCGATGAGTCAGTTGGAGACGGACCGATGGATTCAGAACATGGAGGATCACATGAAGAATAACCCTATAGTCGGAAAGGATATGACCCGGCGTGCTCTTCAATGTTTTGAAAGAGGTGCTGCTACTTGGTGGAGGATGTACCAAACCACCAATGGATGGCAAGGAGTAACCACTTGGAAAGAATTTAAGTGGACTCTACAAAGATCTCGTCTTGTGTCCCAGAAATTGAAGCCTTATGGAAAGGATGTGAAGAAACCTTGTGCGTACAAGCCTTGTGGAGAAATAGGACACAACCACAAGGAACACAAGGATGAATGCCCTAATTGTGAAGGAAGTCACCCAGCTGAAGAATGCCCAACTCGGCAGATCACTTGTTTCTTGTGTGAAGGGACTACCCACTACCCTGCTAAGTGTCACATCTACCCCATGGTACAAAGGACCGTCCAGCAGAAGAAAGAAGCAATGAAAAGAGCCCTCATGGGAATTTTAGAGGAATCTGTGATGAAGGAAGAGGTGGAGGACACACCCAAAGAAGAACCAATTAAACCCTGCACCAAGTCATGCTATTCATGTGGAGAAGAAGGACACATCTCCCAAAATTGTCTGAATGGGGATTTAGTAGAATTCCCGACAGAGGAAGTAGAGTATGACCCACAGGAAATAGAAGCCCTGATTGGAACGGAAAAGTCTAGGAAGAGAAGTAGATTGGATCCCAGGAACAACCCAATTTCTACAAAAAAAGACCTGAGTCATATCACATGTTACAGGTGCAAAAATTCAGGACACTACCACAATGATTGCCCAAAAGGGAAGATGAGGACCCCAGGAGGCTATATAATCACAAGGAAACCCCGAGATATGTCAGAAGTAATATGTTTCCATTGTGATGAAGCAGGGCACTTTGCCAGAGAATGCCCCAAGGAGACGGAGACTTGTGACAAATAGTTGAGTGATGCGAGAAATATAGTAGTAGTAGTGTGGGCATTTCTTTTATTAGTGAGGTGTCGGATTGAGGCATGTAATGGAATGCAGGAGATTGTAATAATTTGAGAATCAATAAAGTTAGCATCATTGGTATTGATTTGGATTTTATGAGTTGTTACTCTATGAAGAAAGATTTTGATCATTTTCGAGGATATGAGAAATATGGTCTATGGAAGATTGTGCATTTTAAAGGTGGTAGTACCCTGTGAGGAAACGTGACCCTTGGAAAAAGGTAATGATATTCCACGAAGTGGATTTCGAACAAAATAAGTATGAGTTTTATCTTGATATGTTGGATACCCCAAGAATATGAGGGTATGGAGTATTATTGGATGTAAAGGAGGTAGTCTATGAAATTGGAGACGGAGCATGTCTTCGTGTGTTCCCTCTGCGAGGATTTAAACTATTGGAGTTAAGGGAAAGTTATCCCCGAGATTTGTAGGACCATACCGAGTTTTGGAGCGAATGGGAGAAGTGGCCAACAAGCTGGAGTCACCCGAAGGACTGTCATGAGTTCATGATGTGTTTCATGTTTTCCAGTTGAAGAAGTGCCATGCAGAGATGGCCAATATTCCCCTGTAAGGACGCTTGACCCTGGAAAGGATAATGATGTTCCACGGAGTGGAGTATGGACTTCATAAGTATAAGTTTTTTTATCTCGGTATGTGGGATATCCCCCGAGGATGAAGAGATGAATTACTATTGGATATAAAGGAGGTATGATATTGGAAATATGGATCAATGGAATTCCATGATGAGTCTGAGTAATCATGTCCTAGTTTGGTGCCAATAGAAGGAAGGAAGACAGTACAATTGGATGGATTTAAGAATACCAGGAAGTTGGATGTTGGATTAATGATCAGTTGCTCGATGATGAATTCAAGGTTTGCAAGTGATGAGATGGGCCATAACCCACAGGCCCCAGGACCTGCCAAAAAGCAAGCACATTTCTTGCTAAAGGAAAGACCTTGGAAGAAGTTACGATTTTATCGACAGACGATCTTATAGGAGTTACGCAAAACCTGAGGGTTGGGAAGGAACGATAGATGTTTGTTTGGCTTACAGAATTCATGGATTTATCCGAACTTGGTTCGTCGACAAGAGAAATTCTGCAATGCTTGCGAGGATGACCGAGTGTTAGAATGCGAGATTCGCTAAACCATATACAAGGTAATGATTTGGGTGCGGGATGGATTGATCACCATACCGACTTACTCTTATTATTCGCTTTGCTATACGGGATGGTAAATCTGAGTGACTTACCTATAGTAGAGAGACGACGATTAAACCTTGTTTGAATCTTAGAATGGTATAAGAATGTTTCCCTTGTACACGGCAGTTGATACCAATCGTAGGTTATACGGTGAGGATCAACCAGACCCATTTCTTGCAGGAGAAACCGTAAATTGTTGACCACCATGAGATGTCGATAGTTGTTTAGTATTGGCGCCTGACCCGTCAGCTAAGAAGACCCAGTCATGGAATAACCTTACCAAGATGGAATGGACACAGGAATTGAGGAAAAGGTTATGCCACCACCGGAAGAGCCCAGAGAAGGAATTATACTGAAGATCTGAGAAGACCGACACTGTCAAGAATAATGGATGGAGTATACGAGTTTTGATGGAACCGTAACAATGATTCTAAGGGTGGTAGCACCCCAGACCCCGGTGAGGATCGATGGATTTTGAGAAGACCCCCAAACCCTAACCTATTTCTTTCTAGCCTCTCCGAATCTCGAGGACGAGATTCATTTTAAGGGTGATAGGTTTGTAACATCCCAAAATTCTAAATTTTGGAATGTTATAATAAACAAATAGATTGGATTGATTGTTTGATTGATTGACTGAAAGTGAGTGGAATTCGAAATCTTTTGAAAGTTAAATGAGAGGGAATAAAAGGACTTTCCCAAACTTTCATTTTGCTTTTATGATCTCCATGAATTCAAATTCTTTTCACCACAAAACCCTGGAGAGAAGATGACATGACTTCTTCCATTTATTTAAATGACAAGGGGTGTTGAAAATATTTGAATTTCATTTGAAAATATTTCCCATTTCTGAAACTTTATGCAACTCAATGATTTTCACGAGAGAAGATAAAATGACTTCTTCAAAACATATGAAATATGAGTTGGGAGTTTCAAAGGATCAAATTCAAGTCCTTCTGGAAATTATTTTAATTTGGAGTTATTTGGGTTTTATTCAAATTATTTTTCTCCAAAAATAAAATATACAGAAAATAGGGTAACATGATTCCCTACATCAGAAAATTGGAGAAAAATAAATTTGAAATCATTTTTGTATTTTTAAAATGATTTTTATTGGATTTTATTAAGGCAGCAGCACTGTTTGATTTATTAAAATTTGTGTGGATTTTATTTGACTCTAGAAAAATGTTCACGTTGTAGGAAATCTTTTTCTGAAAATTTTGATATATTATATGCCTATACAATATTTTATTTTCTTTTGTTTTTATTTTTTTTCTCTGTTTCTTAAAAAAAAAATCTCCGCCGAACTGGGCCGGCCCAGCTCTTGCCAGGCCAAGGCCCAGCTCCGCGCACCGCCGTCGTCCCCGTGCGGGACTCCTCCCCGAGTCCGAGTCGCCGCCGCCGCTCGCCGTGGCCGCCCCGGCCTCCTCCTACCCCTCCTCCACGCCACCTCCTCGCCCCCTTCTTAAAAGGCGCCGCTCGGCCCCCTCTCTCCTCTCTCTCCTCCTCCCCGCCGCAACCGCCGCCCTCGCCGGAGCCCGCCCCGACGAGATCCGCCGCCGCCGCCGCGCTTCGTCTCGTCGCCGAGGACCGCCGCCGACGCCGCCATCCTCCTCGCCGCGACACGCCACCCCTGCCCGACCTCTCCATCGCCCTCCTCGACGACCGGAGCCGCCGGACCCGAGCCGCCGCGTCGCGTCGCTCCGCCTCACCGCCGCACTTCGCCGGGAACCCGAGCCGTCGCCGGTTTATTTGCCCGAGCCGGTATAAACCGTGAACCGCCCCGGTTTATTTTTTTTATTTGTTTGGTTTTATTAAAAAAACCCTAGCCTAGATCTGTTTTTTTTTCTTTTACTAAACAGCGAACGTCCACGGTTTAGATCCTATAAACGAACGTTCACTATTTAGTTTTTTTCTTTTTCTGTTATTTTCGGCCAGGGACCTAGTAGCAATTTGTTTTTCTTACAGAATAGCCCCTGGTTTTCAAACACTCATAACTTTTTACTCGTTTGTCCAAATCCAACGAAACCAACGCCCACGTCTTCGTTATAATCCCCTCTATCCAGTAAAACAACTTAAACATGTTTTTGAAAGTTTTAAAATTTGATTTCAAACAGATTTGTATTTGAACTTCTTTTGTTCATAACTTGAGTTCCGTAACTCCGTTTGAGTTGATTCTTTTTGCAAACCGAAGCTCTTGACCTAAACTTTCTGATAAGGCCAAATTCATATAATTTTGGTACTATTAGAAATTGTTTTATGTTGTAAGAGTTATTTGTTTGGTTTTGATGTTTTCCGAAGTATCTTCTTCGTTCTTTCTGATCTTTTGAGTGATTGCTTATGTGTGGTTGCCATTGCTTGCTTGCGATAGATTGACCGGAGTATGACGAGTAGATCTATCCAGAGTATTGAGTGCGAATCATCTTCATCAACATTGCAGGCAAGTAACACTTTGATCATATCCCGTTCATACCCAGTTTTTGTGCATTAGATTCAACCCTCAAACATTGCATGATTAGGATCTAATTAAATTGTGGGTATTGGGAAGTAGTTGAGGTAGTACCTATTACCTGTTTCAATTATCAAACCCTTGGGAGTTACTTCTACGTTTGCTATTATATTGCCATGCTATGCTCGTAGACGTGGATTGGGTTTGAGAGATATTCATGACAGATGTGAGATTGTTAATAATGGTTTACCTAAGGTGGCAACTAAAACTCACATCTGGGTGGATTGAGGCACCTGGAGAATCCAGTGTTGTCTGTTTGTATAAGGACCGCCACCCAGGCTCAAAGGGATCATAAGATTATTCATGCTAGAAACTTCCGTGTGCAGCCACAAGCTATTATGGGCTCTAGCATAGTTGAGTAGGTTACATGATCTCTTGAAGAGGTGGGCTAGCAGATGTAGGGGAAAGTAGGTGTACCGGTCCACCCGGAGTAAAGAGTGATTGTTCCTGAAAGACTGTGTCTCGGTCATCTGTTTCTCAAACATCATGCAGTGCGAGAATCAAGCGGAGGCGATCGAGTCTTGTGGGGAAAAGTGCGCAAACCTCTGCAGAGTGTACAAACTAATCATGGTTAGTCGTGTCCCCGGTTATGGACAATTTGAGTATCTAGTTCTTGGATTATCCCGTTGATCTCATCATGTTACTTTAATTAATATTGTTGGGTTAATGATGATACTTAATTGGGATTGAGATGCTGTCAACCATCTCAATGTTTCACAACCACCGTGATAGTTAAATAAAATTTATTCCTTTGAAGTAGGGAAAAATTGGGTTTTCGCAAAAACATTATAACCATAGAGCTTTTCCACCAGCCAATATGCATGTAGTGATAGTCTTTGTTCATCATCTCTCTATGTGTTACATTGCCAGCATATTCCATGTGCTGACCCGTTTTCGGGCTGCAACGTTTCATGTTGCAGGATTCTTACGACGAGTAAGTGATACGTTAGGGTTACGATTTCTACACTCAACTTTGCCGTTGGTGTTGATGGGAATCCACAACCTTGTTACTTCCGCTATTTGGATTGAGGTAATAGTATTTACGTTACTTTATACATGTGATTCACCTCTGTTATAAATCCTCGAGTACTGTGTGTGTCAGCATACCGATCCAGGGATGACACTTAAGCACAGAGACTTGCTCCATTCGGGTCGGGTCGCTACAGGATCTTGCCGAGAATCGTCGTCTTCTAATCCTCATTTGATCTTGAATATGTCTTCACAAAGATATGCATGCCACCACAGAGGTGCCTTCCCGAGCCCTGGCCCCACGTTGATGACGGCATTGGGGGCCGTGAGCTCAAGGGTGGCTCGCTCTGTTGGTGTGGGGCGAGCTGTCCCGGCAAGGGTCTTGCCGGGGCCGCTGAGGCCGCCCGGCAAGGGTCTTGCCGGGGGAACCTGCTTCGTCCCTCTGCTCTTTGTGGTCTTGGCCTTGGCGTTGCTTTGATTGTCTTGGGCTTCGGTCTTACCTTGGCTGACCTCCCCTGTTCTGCTTGGTGTGGCCATGGGCGCGGCTCTGACTGCCCGTGCACAGGTAAAGGGGTACAAAAGCATGCCCCTCTTTTTGTACACCGACACCATCATATATGTGAAATTATGTCCTGCCATTCTGTTTGGTTAGACAACATGAATGTGAATTATTTCATGCCCTATTTTCTTCCCTACTATCCATTGCACCTGTCTATCTTACAATGTCTGTACACTGTATTACTTTTCTTGTTCATCAGCCATTTCAATTGGAGGGGGTGATGGCAGTATCTGTGGGAGTAAAAGCACGGTCTTCAGAAAAGATCGTGCTACCCGTCGATGTAGATAGAACCACGGTTGTACTTGCCCAAGAACCAGCCCCACCACACATCTCAGACTCACACAGATTGTACCCCTACCCAGTTGGACAGAGAACCAGCTACACCCCTTCTAACCCCAACCCCAGCAGATAGTAACCCAGTTCCAGTGGACACAGCACTGTCTCCACCACAGAGCACCCAAACACGAGCAGTTAGTAAGGCAACTGCAGTGCCCAAAGCATGAGGACCACCACTCCGAACCCCAAGTCAACACTTAAAGCAGAAGAAGAATTGTTCTCAGGTCAGGTTTCGTAGCTATGGTTCATACTACTTTGCTCTTGCATCACTGTATTTACTCATACCAACTAATTTCAAATTTGAAGGATGCAATTGAAACTCCAATGGTGCAACAGGTATGTTTTAAACCTATTTTTTAACGTGTTTGATGTTGTAACTTGCTCTAGGTTGATTTCAGTTTCAATTGAATAAACAGTTATGTTCTCATGCCATGCACATTACAAGTGTTGTTATTGTTGTGTAGTTTCCCACAGTTATATTCTGTCTATGCTGCTTTGTCTTAGATAGATATGATTTGAACTATCTCTATCTTGATTTGGCAACATAAACTAGAATGATATAGACCATACATTGACCATACTACATAGATATATGTTTGTTTCATGTTGTTATCCTGTCCACCTTACTACTGAACTGGTTTACCAAAATGAGTTTCATATACAACATGGTAAACCTGTGATGTGTTTGTTTGTTTCTCTTTAGAATGCGGATAAAATATTGGAGAAGAGTACCCGTTATGCAATGGTAAAGGAAGTAATGCAGATAAGGTTCAAGATAGTGAGACATCCATGTTGGTCTCCAAGAAAGTTGATAAAAACTATATTGATGACACTGAGACAACCCCAAAGTCCTGTCTTGATGTAGTGTTCGAGTTACTGGCTACTACTGCTGGCACCAGCTCTTCGAACTCGCTGCCTAAATCAGTTCGGCTTCTTGAGTCTCAACTTCAAGTTGAAATACATCGATCAGATGTTATGCGACAGGAAGCCGAAGGACTGAGGAAGTCCATGCAGAATCCAGATGCATACTTTCTGGTGCAACAGCAAGTGCTGGAGGATTTAAGCGCCAAACAAGAGAAAGTTAATAAGTTTGCTAAGCATCTTGCCAGCATTATGGGTACCCAGGATATTGTTTCTTGAGCTCTTCTGAAGTGGTTTCAGCTCTGGACTTGTTTTGTTGTGGTGTTTATTTGCACTAGTCGCCAACTTTGACAACCAGTGTATATGATATGCTGCTTTGTTCCCCTATATTTGCACTGGTGGCGAATTTTGATGCCTAGTGGATGTAATATGTGTAATAGCCGTGATAGCCTAGCGTAAGTTGCTTGCTTATTTATTTCCTTGTTGTCTTGTTTATTTGTTTGCTTGTAGTCAGTGCAGTTCTTTTTCCGCGGTTTGCTAGTGGCCGCAATAACCTATTTTTTTAAACTAGGCCACAATAACCATGGGCTATATATTTACTGTAGTTACCATGGGCCTCCTATGGATTGTAGAAACAATGGACCTTCTATGGGTCGTAGCATCAATGGGCCTTCTACGGGCCGTATGATCGATCGACCAAACATGGGCCTATAACAGACCGCATTATGAGCAGTAAACGGGCTAGATTTGGAATCATCCGTTCATGGGCCGACCATAACAGGCCATCGTTAATTGTCCATATTTGATGACGCCATGAAAACGGCCCAACGGATTAACGGGCCGCAAACGGGTCGACTGTAACCATAGGCTGAATTTGGCCCACAAGCAGAAAAGGCTAGTAACGGGTCGTAAGTAACCGAATGCTCGAAATGAGCCCAAGAATAAATGGGCCTTGAGAAGGCCGAAAGATAACACGGGTTGGAAACGGCCCAATGGAATAATGGGCCGTTAATGGGTATAAAGCGGTACACTGTTCATTGCGGGCCAGATTCACCATGGGCCCTTAATGGGCCAAGAGTTACAAATGGCCTCGTATGGGCCGAAAGACATCATGGGCCATACATGGGCCGGAAGTTACAATGGGCTGGAATCATATTGGACGGCCCAGACGAAGCTACTGGGCTTAATTCCGATAGGCCGTAACGGGCCATGAGTTAGCAGGCCGTAAATGGGCTATATACGAACATGCCGTCAATAGGCTTTCCGTGGGCCGGCCCGTTACCTTTTGACCAAGTCAAACGGGCCGGCCTTTTCACTAGAATGGGCCTACATTGGGCCGTGCCATGTGTCGACGTATCATAGGCGCCTCGTGTCCAATGAATGGATGACATCTATCCCAACGGTGAGACAACACGTGTTTCCTCCGGCCAATGAGAATTTTACACGTGGAAAATCCTCATTGGTCCGGGCTGTTAACGGGTTATCGGATCCAAAACCGGACCCGATAGCTTAACGGCGACCCGATACGGTGGAGGCCACGTGTCGGTCACCCTTGACGAAAGCACTTCCATGACGCACCATTTATCATCATGGAAGTGGACACTTCCGTGATGGTAATTTTGGTAATGTCATGGAACACTTTTACGACAGCACATGTATGACTATCTTGATTCTGTCATAAAATCGTCATGGATGTACATGCATGACAGAAAATGTGACCTACTGTGACAAACACGTATCATCACGGAAGTGTATTTTTTTTGTAGTGCAAGAACCCTTTCTTTGACTGATCCATTTTGAACTTCTTCAAAACTTTATCAAAGTACGTGCTTTGTGAAAGTGCAATTAAGCATCTTGATCTATCTCTATAGATCTTATGCCCAATATATAAGTAGCTTCAGCGAGTTCTTTCATTGAAAAACTTTTATTCAAGTATCCTTTCATGCTATCCAGAAATTCTATATCATTTCGAATCAATAATATGTCATCCACATATAATATTAGATATGCTACAGGGCTCCCACTCACTTTCTTGTAAATACAGGCTTCTGCGAAAGTCTGTATAAAACCATATGCTTTGATCACCTCATCAAAGCGTATATTCCAACTTCGAGATGCTTGCACCAGTCCATAGATGGATTGCTGGAGCTTGCACACTTTGTTAGCACCTTTAGGATCGACAAAACCTTCTGGTTGCATCATATACAACTCTTCTTTTAGAAATCCATTAAGGAATGCAGTTTTGACGTCCATTTGCCAGATTTCACAATCATAAAATGCGGCAATTGCTAACATGATTTGGATGGACTTAAGCATCGCTACGGGTGAGAAAGTCACATCGTAGTCAACTCCTTGAACTTGTCGAAAACCTTTCGCGACAAGTCGAGCTTTGTAGACAGTAACAATACCATCAACGTCAGTCTTCTTCTTGAAGATCCATTTATTCTCTATGGCTCGTCGACCATCGGGCAAGTTAACCAAGGTCCACATTTTGTTCTCATACATGAATCCTATCTAAGATTTCATAGACTCAAGCCATTTATCAGAATCTGGGCTCATCATTGCTTCTTCATAGTTCGTAGGTTCGTCATGGTCTAGTAACATGACTTCCAGAATAGGGTTACCGTACGTGCTCTGTTCAACCTATGAGGTCCTGTAGTAACTTGATCTGAAGTTTCATGATCATCATCATTAGCTTCCTCTCTAGTTGGTGTAGGCATCACAGGAACGGATTTCTCTGATGAGCTACTTTCCAATCCAAGAGAAGGTACAATTACCTCATCAGGTTCTACTTTCCTCCCACTCACTTCTTTCGAGAGAAACACCTTCTCTAGAAATGATCCATTCTTAGCAACAAAGATCTTGCCTTCAGATCTGTGGTAGAAGATGTACCCAACAGTTTCTTTTGGGTATCCTATGAATACGCACTTCTCCGATATGGGTTCGAGCTTATCAGGCTGAAGCTTTTTCACATAAGCATCACAACCCCAAACTTTAAGAAACGACAGCTTTGGTTTCTTGCCAAACCATAGTTCATACGGTGTCGTCTCAACGGATTTAGACGGTGCCCTATTTAACGTGAATGCAGCTGTCTCTAATGCATAACCCCAAAATGATAGTGGTAAATCGGTAAGAGACATCATAGATTGCACCATATCTTACGACGTTCGGACACACCATTACGCTGTGGTGTTCCAGGTGGCGTGAGTTGTGAAACTATTCCACGTTGTTTTAAATGAAGGCCAAACTCGTAACTCAAATATTCGCCTCCGTGATCAGATCATAGAAACTTTATTTTCTTGTTACGATGATTCTCCACTTCACTCTGAAATTCTTTGAACTTTTCAAATGTTTCAGACTTGTGTTTCATTAAGTAGATATACCCATATCTGCTCAAATCATCTATGAAGGTCAGAAAATAACGATACCTACCGCGAGCCTCAACACTCATCGGACCGCATACATCGGTATGAATTATTTCCAATAAGTCATTAGCTCACTCCATTCTTTCGGAGAATGGAGTTTTAGTGATCTTGCCCATGAGGCATGGTTCGCAAGTATCAAATGATTCATAATCAAGTGATTCCAAAAGCCTATCTGCATGGAGTTTCTTCATGCGCTTTATACCAATATGACCTAAATGACAGTGCCACAAATATGTTGCGCTATTATTATCAACTTTGCATCTTTTGGCATCAATATTATGAATATGTGTATCACCACAATCGAGGTTCAATAAAAATAGACCACTCTTCAAGGCTGCATGACCATAAAAGATATTACTCACATAAATAGAACAACCATTATTCTCTGTTTTAAATGAATAACCATCTCGCATCAAACAAGATCCAGATATAATGTTCATGCTCAACGCCGGCACCAAATAACAATTATTCAGGTCTATAACTAATCTCGAAGGTAGATGTAGAGGTAGCGTACCTACGGTGATCACATCGACCTTGAAACCATTACCGACGCGCATCGTCACCTCGTCCTTGGCCAATCTTCGTTTAATCCATAGCCCCTGTTTAGAGTTACAAATATGAGCAACCGAACCAGTATCAAATACCCAGGCGCTACTACGAGCATTAGTAAGGTACACACAAATAACATGTATATCAAATATACTTGATGTCTGCTTGAACTATGTCGGTATTTCCCCAAAGAGGAAGGGATGATAGATCACAGCAACGGTAGGTATTTCCCTCAATGATGAGACCAAGGTTATCGAACTAGTAGGAGAACCACACAACTCAACGTGAACGGGACCTGCACGCAACTAACAAATACTCGCAACCCGACATATTAAGGGGTTGTCAATCCCTCACGGGTAAAAAGATAGATAAAATTGTAGTAGATTGGATAAATGGATCTCGCGGGACGCGAGATAAAATAAATAAGAATAAATTGCAGCAAGGTATCTTTGAATTTTTGGATTAATAGATCTTTAAATAAAAGCAAATAAAAATAGATCGCGAAGGCAAATATAATAAAGAAGGGACCCAGGGGCCGTAGATTTCACTAGTGGCTTCTCTCAAGAAAAATAGCAAACGGTGGGTAAACGAACTACTGTTGGGAAATTGATAGCACATCATATAATCATGACGATATCCAGGCAATGATCATTATAGAGGCATCATGTCCAAGATTAGTAGACCGACTCCTGCCTGCATCTACTACTATTACTCCACACATCGACCGCTATCCAGCATGCATTTAGTGTATTAAGTTCATCGAACAATGGAGTAATGCAATAAGAACGATGACATGATGTAGACAAGATCTATTTATGCAGAAATAGACCCCATCTTGTTATCCTTAATGGCAACGATACATACGTGTCGGTTCCCCTTCTGTCACTGGGATCAAGCACTGTAAGATCGAACCCATCACAAAGCACCTCTTCCCATTGCAAGATAAATAGATCAAGTTGGCCAAACAAAACCCATATATCAGAGAAAAATACGAGGCTATAAGCAATCATGCATATAAGAGATCAAAGAAGACTCAAATAACTTTCATGGATAAAAACATAGATCTGATCATAAACTCAAAGTTCATCAGATCCCAACAAACACACCGCAAAAAGAGTTACATCATATGGATCTCCAAGAGACGATTATGTTGAGAATCAAAAGAGAGAGAGAGGAAGCCATCTAGCTACTAACTATGGACCTGTAGGTCTACAAAGGACTACTCACACATCATCGGAGAGGCACCAATGGACATGATGAACCCCACCGTGATGGTGTCTAGATTGGATCTGTTGGTTCTGGAACTTGCGGTGGCTGGAATTGATTTTCGTCGACTCCCCTATGGTTTCTAGAATATTGGGGTATTTATAGAGCAAAGAGGCGGTTCGGGAGGCCACCGAGGTGGGCACAACCCACCAGGACGCCCCTGGGCCTCCAGGCGCGCCCTGGTGTCTTGTTCTCACCTCGGGCTCCCTCTTCGGTACTTGTTTGGCCCACTGGATGTCTTCTGGTCCAAAAAAAATCCACAAAAAGTTTCTCTGCGTTTGGACTCCATTTGATATTGATTTCCTGCGATGTAAAAAAACATGCAGAAAACTGCAACTGGCACTTGGCACTATGTCAATAGGTTAGCACCAAAAAATGATATAAAATGATTGTAAAACATCCAAGAATGATGATATAACAACATGGAACAATCAAAAATTATAGATACGTCGGAGATGTATCAACATCCCCAAGCTTAATTCCTGCTCATCCTCAAGTAGGTAAATGATAAAAACAGAATTTTTGATGTGGAATGCTGCCTAACATGTTCATCTCATATTCTTTTCTTTGTAGCATGGACATTTGGACTTTTATATGGTTCAAAGCAATAGTCTAGTTTTGGCATGAGACTTAAATACTCAAGCATATCAACAAGCAACCATGTCTTTCAAAATATCAACGCTAAAATAAGTTATCCCTAGCCCATTATGCTCAATCATTGATCCATTCATGAAACACACTCGCATATTAGCTACACCCAATGCTCAAGTACGACCATAGTGCCCCTTAGTTGGTGCTTTATAAGAGAAGATGGAGACTCAGATTAAAAATAAAAATTGCATAAAGTAAAAGAAAGGCCCTTCATGGAGGGAAGTAGGGATTTTTAGAGGTGCCAGAGCTCAAAGCGAAAAAGATAGAGATAAAAACATTTTGGGAGGCATGCTTTTCCTGTCAACGAGAACGATCGAGTAGTTCCCAATACTTTGCATGCTAGATATATCATAGGCGGTTCCCAAACAGAAATTAAAGTTTATTCCTTTTTCAACCATACTTTCACTTTCCATGGCTAGCCGTATCCACGGGTGCCTTCCATACCAACACTTTCCAAGGAATTTATTATTTGACAACATAAAGTAAATTCATTTTTCATTTCGGGACTGGGCATCCCTAATACCTTTGCCTTACTCTCGTGCAATGACAAGTGAATAAACACTCATCGTGAGAATAACATATCTAGCATGGAAATATATTAGCCACCCCCTACCATTTCATGAGCGGTACGAGCACACAAAAGAGAAATTTATTTTGAAAATTAGAGATGGCACATACAAATTTTCCTAGAACGGCAAAAGAATACCGCATATAGGTAGGTATAGTGGACTCATATGGCAAAACTGGTTTAAATGATTTTGGATGCACAAGTAGTGATCATACTTAGTGCAAAATGAAGGCTAGCAAAAGATTGAGAAGCGACCAACCAAGAAACGTAAAATCTCATAAGCGAGCATTAAGCATAATTAACATCGAATAATGCACCACAAGTAGGATGTAATTTCATTGCATAACTATTGACTTTCGTGCTTGCATAGAGAATCAAAAACCTTAACACCAATATTCTTACTAAAGCATAATTATTCATCAACATGACTCACATATCATATCATCATATCTCAAAACTATTACAAGGAATCAAGTTTATTTTGTCCAATGATCTTCATGAAAGTTTTTATTATATCCTCCTTGTATATCTATCACTTTGGAACTAATTTTCATGTGTTGCTTTTGATAAGCTCAAACAAACATAAGTGAAGATCATGAGCATAATATTTGTTTCTCTCAAATTAATTTAAGTGAATGAAGAGAGAATTCCTTAAAAAATTACTAACTCTCAAATAAATCTAAGTGAAGCAAGGGAGAATTTCTTCAAAAATACTAAAGCACACCGTGCTCAAAAAGATATAAGTGAAGCATTAGAGCAATTTCATAGCTCATAAAGATTTAAGTGAAGCATAGAGAGCAAGTCCAACAAATCATGGCATAATTTTGGCTCTATCAAATATGTGTGTCCAGCAAGGATTCTAGACTTAAAACAAAAAGCAAAACAAGCAAAGACTCATATCATACAAGACGCTTCAAGCAAAACTAATAGTATGTGACGAATAAAAATATAGCTTCGACTAAAATACCGATGGTCGTTAGAAGAAAGAGGGGATGCCACTCGGGCATCCCCAAACTTAGTTGCATGATTCTCTTTGGATAATAGCTTGGGATGCCATGGGCACCCCCAAGCTTAGGCTCTACTTACTCCTTATTCCTTCATCCATCATAACATCACCCAAAACTTGAAAACTTCAATCACACAAAACTCAACAAAACCTTCGTGAGATCCATTAGTATAATAAAGCAAATCACTACTATAAGTACTGTTGCAACCCATTCATATTTTATTCTTTCATTATATCTACTGTATTCCAACTTTTCTATGGCAAAACCTCTTCAAAGAAAACCATAGAATCATCAAAACAAGCACACAACGCAAAGAAAACAGAATCTGTCAAAAACAGAACAGTTTGTAGCAATCTGGATATTTCGAATACTTATGTAACACCAAAAATTCTGAAAAATTAGGACCACATGAGAAATTTGTATATTAATATCCTACAAAAAGAATTGGTATTTTATCACGCTCCTCTTGAAAATGAGAATTATTTTTGTGAGCGCAAAAGTTTCTGTTTTTCAGCAAGATCAAATCAACTATCATCCAACCAGATCCTGAAGGCTTTACTTGGCACAAACACTAATTAAAACACAAAAACCACAATCATAACAGTAGCATAATTGTGAAAACACTCAATAACAGAAAGCAAAAGACAAAAATAAATTTTATTCATTGGGTTGCCTCCCAACAAGCGCTATCGTTTTACGCCCCTAGCTAGGCATAATTCAAGGATCTACGTTTTGTCGTCTGTAGTTTTGGCAACTTTTGTAAGGGCTTTCTCAAACCCGGGAGGTTCTTTGCGCTTCCCTAAATTCTCAGGAAAAGAAACCATCTTTAGATCTAAAATATCCAATCGCTTATTACAGAGAGTAATCAAGGTATTCATGCGATTGATACTACCATTAAGATGTTTGAGGGGTTCGTTATATTTTTGCAATTCAACCATATGTTTGCGCAAATCACCAAGTTTGTCCAACATTTGAACTCCCTCTGGGGTGAAAGAAAACCCCTTCTTTTGAGGTGGAACCCCCAGAATTCCTTCTAAAATTTCATAGGCAGCATTAGCATCAAGCTCGATAAAATTCCCTTTAGCGGCAAAATCTAAGAGTTGTCTATGATGCAAAGCCAATCCTATGTAAAAATTACGAAGCAAAATCTTTGCGTCTCCCTTTAGGTTGCAAACATGATAGGATTCCATTAGCCTATACCAAGCATCTTTCAAATTTTCTCCTTGTCGTTGCTTGAAGTATAAAACTTCAAAATCCGATGACAAAGGAGGAGTAGACACGCTAGCCATTATGACTAGAAAGCAAGAACACGGATAGATTCAGCAAGAAAATGACGAACGAAAAAGAGGGCGAATAAAACGGCAAATTTTTGTGAAGTGGGGGAGAGGAAAATGAGAGGAAAATGGAAAATAATGTAAATTGCAAGGAGATGAGATTTGTGATTAGGAACCTGGTAGATGTTGATGATGTCTCCCCGGCAACGGCGCCAGAAATTCGTTTTGATGTCTTCTTGAACTACGTCGGTATTTCCCCAAAGAGGAAGGGATGATGCAGCACAGCAACGGTAGGTATTTCCCTCAGTGATGAGACCAAGGTTATCGAACCAGTTGGAGAACCACACAACACTACGTGAACGACACCTGCACACAAATAACAAATACTCGCAACACGACGTATTAAAGGGGTTGTCAATCCCTCACGGGTAAAAAGATAGATTAAATTGTAGTAGATTGGATAAATGGATCTCGCGGGAACGCGAGATAAAATAAATAACAATAAATTAGAGCAAGGTACTTTTGTATTTTTGGATTAATAGATCTGAAAATAAAAGCAAATAAAAATATATCGCGAAGGCAAATATAATAAAGAAGAGACCCGGGGGCCATAGATTTCACTAGTGGCTTCTCTCGAGAAAAATAGCAAATGGTGGGTAAACGAATTAGTGTTGGACAATTGATAGAACTTCAAATAATCATGACGATATCCAGGCAATGATCATTATATAGGCATCACATCCAAGATTAGTAGACCAACTCCTTCCTGCATCTACTACTATTACTCCACACATCGACCGCTATCCAGCATGCATCTAGTGTATTAAGTTCATGAAAAAACAGAGTAATGCAATAAGAACGATGACATGATGTAGACAAGATCTATTTATGTAGAAATAGACCCCATCTTGTTATCCTTAATGGCAATGATACATACGTGTCGGTTCCCCTTCTATTACTGAGATCAAGCACCGTAAGATCGAACCCATCACAAAGTACCTCTTCCCGTTGGAAGACAAATAGATCAAGTTGGCAAAAAAACCCAAATATCGGAGAAGAAATACGAGGCTATAAGCAATCATGCATATAAGAGATCAAAGAAGACTCAAATAACTTTCATGGATAAAAAGATAGATCTGATCATAAACTCAAAGTTCATCGGATCCCAACAAACACACCGCAAAAAGAGTTACATCACATGGATCTCCAAGAGACCATTGTATTGAGAATCAAAAGAGAGAGAGGAAGCCATCTAGCTACTAACTACAGACCTATAGGTCTACAAAGAAACACTCACGCATCATCGGAGAGGCACCAATGGACATGATGAGCCCCTCCGTGATGGTGTCTAGATTGGATCTGGTGGTTCTGGAACTTGCGGCGGCTAGAATTGATTTTCTTCAACTCCCCTTGGGTTTCTGGAATATTGGGGTATCTGTAGAGCAAAGAGGCGGTTCGGGAGGCCACCGAGGAGGGCATAATCCACCAGGGCGTGCCTGAGGCTTGTGCTCACCTCGGGCTCCCTCTTCGGTACTTCTTTGGCCCACTGGATGTCTTCTGGTCCAAAAAATCCACAGAATATTTTACTGCGTTTGGACTCCGTTTGATATTGATTTCCTGAGATGTAAAAAACATGCAGAAAACAACAACTCGCACTTGGCACTATGTCAATAGGTTAGTACCAAAAATGATATAAAATGATTATAAAGTGATTGTAAAACATCCAAGAATGATAATATAACAGCACGGAACAATCAAAAATTATAGATACGTTGGAGACGTATCAATACCTTTGTTCACTTTGCCATCCTTCTTATTTGCCAAATACTTGAAGTAGTTCCGCTTCTAGTGACCAGTCTCTTTGCAGTAGAAGCACTCAGTTTCAGGCTTGGGTCCAGATTTGGGCTTCTTCCCAGGAGTGACAACTTGCTTGCCATTCTTCTCAAAGTTCCCCTTCTTTTCCTTGCCCTTTTTCTTGAAACTAGTGGTCTTGTTAACCATCAACACTTGATGCTCCTTCTTGATTTCTACCTCCGCAGCTTTGAGCGTAGCGAAGAGCTCGGGAATTGTCTTATCCATCCCTTGCATATTATAGTTCATCACAAAGCCTTTGTAGCTTGGTGGCAGTGATTGAAGAACTCTGTTAATAACACTATCATCTGGAAGATTAACTCCCAGCTGAGTCAAGTGATTATGATACCCAGACATTTTGAGTATGTGTTCACTGACAAAACTGTTCTCCTCCATCTTGCAGCTATAGAACTTTTTGGAGACTTCATATCTCTCAACTCGGGCATTTGCTTGAAATATTAACTTCAACTCCTGGAACATCTCATATGCTCCATGACCTTCAAAACGTCTTTGAAGTCCCGATTATCAGCCGTAAAGTATGGCACACTAAACTATCAAGTAGTCATCAACACGCGACTACCACGCGTTCACAACGTTTGTAGTTGCTCGAGGGGGTGGCACACCTAGCGGTGAATCAAGGACATATTTTTTCTGTGCGGCAATGAGGATAATCCTCAAGTTACGGACCCAGTCTGTGTAGTTGCTACCACCATCTTTCAACTAAGCTTTCTCTAGGAACGCATTAAAATTCAAGGGAACGGTAGCACGGGCCATTGATCTACAACATAGATATGCAAAAACTATCAGGACTAAGTTCATGATAAATTAAGTTCAATTAATCATATTACTTAAGAACTCCCACTTAGACAGACATCCCTCAAGTCATCTAAATGATACGTGATCCAAATCAACTAAACCATGTTCGATCATCACGTGAGATGGAGTAGTCATCAATGGTGAACATCTCTATGTTGATCATATCTACTATATGATTCACATTCGACCTTTCGGTCTCCAGTGTTTTGAGGCCATGTCTGACATGCCAGGCTCGTCAAGTTTAACCCGAGTATTCCGCATGTGCAAAACTGTCTTGCACCCGTTTTATGTGAACGTAGAGTCTATCACACCCGATCATCACGTGTTGTCTCAACACGACGAACTATCACAACGGTGCATACTCGGGGAGAACACTTATACCTTGAAATTTTGTTAAGGGATCATCTTATAATGCTACCACCGTACTAAGAAAAATAAGATGCATAAAAGATAAACATGACATGCAATCAAAAATATGTGACATGATATGTCCATCATCATCTTGTGCTTTTGATCTCCATCTCCAAAGCATTGTCATGATCTCCATCGTCACTAGCTCGACACCTTGATCTCCATCGTAGCGTCGTGGTCGTCTCGCCAACTATTGCTTCTACAACTATTGCTAACGCATAGTCATAAAGTAAAGCAATTACATGGCATTTGCATTTCATACAATAAAGAGACAACCATAAGGCTCCTGCCAGTTGCCAGTAACTTTTACAAAACATGATCATCTCATACAATAACGTATATCACATCATGTCTTGACCATATCACATCACAACATGCCCTGCAAAGACAAGTTAGACGTCCTCTACTTTGTTGTTGCAAGTTTTACGTGGCTGCTACGGGCTTCTAGCAAGAACCGTTCTTACCTACGCATCAAAACCATAACGGTGATTTATCAAGTTTGCTATTTTAACCTTCAACAAGGACCGGCCGCAGTCAAATTTGATTCAACTAGAGTAGGAGAAACAGACACCCGCCAGCCACCTTTATGCAGAACTTGTTGCATGTCTGTCGGTGGAACCGGTCTCATGAACGTGGTCATGTAAGGTTGGTCTGGGCCGCTTCATCCAACAATACCGCCGAATCAAAATAATACATTGGTGGTAAGCAGTATGACGATCATCGCCCACAACTCTTTGTGTTCTACTCGTGCATATCATCTACGCGTAGACCTGGTTCTGATACCACTGTTGGGAAACATAGCACGCAATTTCAAAAGAATTCCTACGCTCACGCAAGATCTATCTAGGAGATGCATAGAAACGAGAGGGGGAGAGTGTGTCCACGTTCCCTCATAGACCGAAAGCGGAAGCGTTTGATAACGCGGTTGATGTAGTCGAACTTCTTCTAGCTCCGACCGATGAAGCACCGAACGTACGGCACCTTCAAGTTCTGCACACGTTCAGCTCGATGACGTCCCTCGTCCTCTTGATCCAGCAAAGGTGTCGAGGAAGGAGATGAGTTCCATCAGCACGACGGCGTGGTGACGGTGATGGTGAAGTGATCCGTGCACTGCTTCGCCTAAGCACTACGAAGATATGACCGGAGGCGTAAACTGTGGAGGGGGCGCCGCACACGGCTAACAATTGTTGGTGTGTGTTCTAGGCGCCCCCTCCCCATGTATATATAGGTGGTAGGGGGAGGGGAGCAGCCTTGGGGCGCCCCAAGTAGGAGGAATGCTGCTTGGGGGGCTCCTCCAATTTGGCCTCCCCCCTTCCCTTTTTAGCCAAAGAGAGAAGGGAACGGGGAAGGAGAGAAGGAAGGGGGCCGAACCCCTTCTCCTCCTTCTCCAATTCGGCCACATGCCTAAGGGGGGGGGCGCCACCCCTTGTGGGCTGGTGTGCTCCCCTCTTATGGCCCATATGGCCCATATCTTCCCCCCGGGGGTTCCGGTAACCTCCCCGGTACTCCGATAAATACCCGATACTATCTGGAACACTTCCGGTGTCCAAATACTATCATACTATATATCAATATTTACCTCTCAACCATTTCGAGACTCCTCGTCATGTCCGTGCTCTCATCCGGGACTCCGAACAACATTCGGTCACCAAATCACATAACTCATATAATACTAAATCGTCATCGAACGTTAAGCATGTGGACCCTACGGGTTCGAGAACTATGTAGACATGACCGAGACACCTCTCTGGTCAATAACCAATAGTGGAACCTGGATGCTCATATTGGCTCCTACATATTCTACAAAGATCTTATCGGTCGAACCGTTATGACAACATACGTTATTCCCTTTGTCATCGGTATGTTACTTGCCCGAGATTCGATCGTCGGTATCCACATACCTAGTTCAATCTCGTTA
Organism: Triticum aestivum; assembly: GCF_018294505.1. NCBI lineage: Eukaryota > Viridiplantae > Streptophyta > Magnoliopsida > Poales > Poaceae > Triticum > Triticum aestivum. Next base: position 386,170,193 of record NC_057799.1, on the reverse strand, counting down.
CTGGAAAGTCTCTTTACTTGTTCCGTAATACATCATCCTATAACTAACGCATTATTCACTTTGCTTGCAATTCTTCTTATGATGTGCATTACCGAGAGGGCCCGGAGATACCTCTTCGATACTAGGAGTGACAAATCCTAATCTCGATCTATGCTAACCCAACAAACACCTTCGGAGATACCTGTAGAGCATCTTTATAATCACCTAGTTACGTTGTGACGTTTGATAGCACAAGAGGCATTCCTATAGTATCCGGGAGTTGCGTAATCTCATAGTCGAAGGAATATGTATTTGGCATGAAGAAAGCAATAGCAATAAAACTGAACGATAAATATGCTAAACTAACGGATGGGTCATGTCCATCACATCATTCTCCTAATGATGTGATCCCGTTATCAAATGAAAACTCATGTCCATGGTTAGGAAACCTTAACCATCTTTGATCAACAAGCTAGTCAAGTAGAGGCTCACTAGGGACTCAGTGTTTGTCTATGTATTCACACATGTATTAAGGTTTCTAGTCAATACAATTCTAGCATGAATAATAAACATTTATCATGAATAAGGAAATATAAAATAACAACTTTATTATTGCCTCTAGGGCATATTTCCTTCAGAATCATATTAGAAATTGCCGCATTTTATGATTATGAAATTTGGCAAATGGACGTCAAAACTGCATTCCTTAATGGATTTCTTAAAGAACAGTTGTATATGATGCAACCAGAAGGTTTTGTCGATCCTAAAGATGCTAACAAAGTGTGCAAGCTCCAGCGATCCATCTACGGACTCGTGCAAGCATCTCGGAGTTGGAATATATGCTTTGATGAGGTGATCAAAGCATATGGTTCTACACAGACTTTCGGTGAAGCCTGCTTTACAAGAAAGTGAGTGGGAGCTCTAGAGCATTTCTGATATTATATGTAGGTGACATATTGTTGATTGGAAATGATATAGAATTTCCGGATAGCATAAAAGGATACTAGAGTAAAAGTTTTTCAATGAAAGACCTCGGTGAAGCTGCTTATATATTGGGCATCAAGATCTATAGAGATAGATCAAGATGCTTAATAGGACTTTCACAAAGCACATACCTTGATAAAGTTTTGAAGAAGTTCAAAATGGATCAGTCAAAGAAAGGATTCTTGCCTGTGTTACAAGGTGTGAAGTTGAGTCAGACTCAAAGCCCGACCACTTCAGAAGATACAGAGAAAATGAAAGTCATTCCCTATTATAGCCATAGGCTCTATCATTATGCTATGTTGTGTACCAGACCTGATGTGTGCCTTGCCATAAGTCTGGCAGGGAGGTACCAGAGTAATCTAGGAGTGGATCACTGGACAGCGGTCAAGAACATCCTGAAGTACCTAAAAAGGACCAAGGATATGTTTCTCATTTATGGAGGTGACAAAGAGCTTGTCGTAAATGGTTACGTTGATGCTAGCTTTGACACTAATCCGGATGACTCTAAGTCAGAAACCAGATACGTATTTATATTGAATGGTGGAGCTGTCAGTTGGTGCAGTTCCAAGCAGAGCGTCGTGGCGGGATCTATGTGTGAAGTGGAGTACATAGGTGCTTCAGAAGCAGCAACTGAAGGAGCTTGGATGAAGGAGTTCATATCCATCTAGGTGTAATACCTAGTGCATCGGGTCCAATGAAAATCTTTTGTGACAATACTGGAGCAATTGCCTTGACGAAGGAATCCAGATTTCACAAACGAACCAAACACATCAAGAGACGCTTCAACTCCATTCATGATCAAGTCAAGGATGGAGACATAGAAATTTGCAAGATACATACATATCTGAATGTAGCAGACCCGTTGTCTAAGCCTCTTCCACGAGCAAAACTTGATCAGCACCAAGACTCCATGGGTGTTAGATTCATTACAATGTAATCTAGGTTATTGACTCTAGTGCAAGTGGGATACTGAAGGAAATATGCCCTAGAGGCAATAATAAAGTTGTTATTTTATGTTTCCATATTCATAATAAAGGTTTATTATTCATGCTAGAATTGTATTGATCGGAAACCTTAATACATGTGTGAATACATAAACAGACACCGTGTCCCTAGCGAGCCTCTACTAGACTAGCTCGTTGATCAAAGATGGTTAAGGTTTCCTAACCATGGACATGAGTTGTCATTTGATAATGGGATCACATCATTAGGAGAATGATGTGATGGACAAGACCCATCGTTAGCTTAGCATAATGATCGTTCAGTTTTATTGCTATTGCTTTCTTCATGTCAAATAGATATTCCTTCAACTATGAGATTATGCAACTCCCGGATACTGGAGGAATACCTTGTGTGCTATCAAACGTCACGACGTAACTGGGTGGTTATAAAGATGCTCTACAGGTATCTCCGAAGCTGTTTGTTGAGTTAGCATAGATCGAGATTAGGATTTGTCACTCCGAGTTTCGGAGAGGTATCTCTGGGCCCTCTCGGCGGTACACATCATAAGCTTGCAAGCAAACGACTAAGGAGTTGGTCACGAGGTGATGTATTACGAAACGAGTAAAGAGACTTGTTGGTAACGAGATTGAACTAGGTATAAAGATACCGACGATCGAATCTCGGGCAAGTAACATACCGATGGACAACGGGAATTACGTATGTTGTCATAACGGTTCGAACGATAAAGATCTTCGTAGAATATGTAGGATCCAATATGGGCATCTAGGTTCCGCTATTGGTTTCTGACCGGAGAGGTGTCTCGGTCATGTCTACATAGTTCTCGAACCCGTAGGGTCCGCACGCTTAACGTTCGATGACAATACAATATTATATGAGTTATGTGATTTTGTGACCGAATGTAGTTCGGAGTCCCGGATGAGATCACAGACATGACGAGGAGTCTCTAAATGGTCGAGAGGTAAAGATTGATATATAGGATGATAGTATTCGGACACTGGAAGTGTTTTGGGGGGTACCGGATATTTATAGGGTCACTGGAAGGGGTTCCGGGCACCCCCGGCAAAAGATATGGGCCTTATGGGCCAAGAGGGGAAACGCACCAGCCACAAGGGGCTGGTGCGCCCCCCATATGGGCCGGCCAAGATGGAGAAGGAAAGGGGAAGGTGGAAAGGAAAGAAAGGGAATAGGATTCCCCCTTCCTTTCCCCCTCCACCTCTTTCCTTCCCCCTCCGACAAATAAGGCAGGGGGCACCATTTGGGAGGACCCCAAGTAGGATTCGGCCTACTTCGGGCGCCTCCTGGATGCCTCCCCTCTCCCTCCCACCTATATATATATATATAGGGTCGCGCTATTCGTCACCCTGGGTGAGAAATAGTTATTCTTCACCCCCCCTCTCTATTTTGACATCAATGCACTGTATTTTTACGTTTCGTAAATTTTATCTTATTTCATACAAAAAAAGAGAACGTAAGAAAACATGTACTCGCCGTAAATAATATTTTATGTTACGTAAAGTTACGAATGTCAAAACATAGTGTAAAACATACATAAAATGTGATTTTTCTGGTCTTATAACCTATTTTTTGTACCAAATTTTACATATTGAATCAATATGCATGTAACTGTTAATATTCTAAACGTAATTTATTTAGGAAGTGACCGTAAGATTACCTCGGGTGAAGAATAACTTATTCTGCACCCTGGATGATGAATAGTAACACTATATATATATATATATATATATATATATATATATATATATATGGGGGGCGCCCTAGCACACCCCAGACAATTGTTTAGCCGTGTGCGGCGCCCCCTCCATCGTTTACTCCCTCGGTCATATTTTTGTAGTGCTTAGGCGAAGCCCTGCGAGGATCACTTCACCATCACCGTCACCACGCTGTCGTGCTGATGGAACTCATCCACTAGCTACCTCGATGTCTTGCTGGATGAAGAAGGCGAGGGGCGTCACCGTGTTGAACGTGTGCAGAACGCGGAGGTGCCGTGCGTTCGATACTTGATCGGTTGAAGTGCGAAGAAGTTCGACTACATCAACCGCGTTAAGAAACGCTTCTGCTTACTGTCTATGAGTGTACGTAGACAAACTCTCCCCCTCCTTGCTATGCATTTCCATTGATAGATCATTGTGTGTGCGTAGAATTTTTTTTGTTTTCCATGTAACGATTCCCAACAGAGACACCTCTCTGGTCAATAACCAATAGCGGAACCTGGATGCCCATATTGGCTCCTACATATTCTACGAAGATCTTTATTGGTCGAACTGTTATGACAATATACGCAATTCCTATTGTTCATCGGTATGTTACTTGCCCGAGATTCGATCGTCGGTATATCTTCATACCTAGTTCAATCTCATTACCGGCAAGTCTCTTTACTCGTTCCGTAATACATCACCTTGTGACTAAACTCCTTAGTCATTTGCTTGCAAGCTTATGATGCGTATTACCGAGAGGGCCCAGAGATACCTCTCCGATACTCGGAGTGACAAATCCTAATCTCGATCTTTGCCAACTCAACAAACACCTTCAGAGATACAAGTAGAGCATCTTTATGATCACCTAATTATGTTGTGACGTTTGATAACACACAAGGCATTCCTCCGGTATCCGGGAGTTGCATAATCTCATAGTCGAAGGAATATGTATTTGACATGAAGAAAGCAATAGCAATAAATTGAACGATCAATATGCTAAGCTAACGGATGGGTCTTGTCCATCACATCATTCTCCTAATGATGTGATCTCGTTATCAAATGACAACACATGTCCATAGTTTAGGAAACCTTAACCATCTTTGATCAACGAGGTAGTCTAGTAGAGGCTTGCTAGGGACACGACATTTGTTTATGTATTCACACATGTATTTAAGTTTTCGATCAATACAATTCTAGAATGAATAATAAACCTTTATCATGATTAAGAAAATATAATAATAACCATTTTATTATTGCCTCTAGGGAATATTTCCATCAGTCTCCCACTTGCACTAGAGTCAATAATCTAGTTCACATCACCATGTGATTTAACACCCATAGTTCACATCGCCATGTGACTAACACCCAAAGAGTTTACTAGAGTCAGTAATCTAGTTCACATCGCCATGTGATTAACACCCAAAGAGTACTAAGGTGTGATCATGTTTTGCTTGTGAGAGAAGTTTAGTCAACGGGTCTTCCACATTCGGATTCGTATGTATATTTGCAAATTTCTATGTTAATAATGCTCTGCATGGAGCTACTCTAGCTAATTGCTCCCACTTTCAATACGTATCCAGATTGAGACTTAGAGTCATCCGGATCGGTGTCAAAGCTTGCATCGACATAACCCTTTACGACGAACTCTTTATCACCTCCATAACCGAGAAACATTTCCTTAGTCCTCTTTAGGTACCTAAGGATAATTTTGACAGTTGTCCTGTGATCCAGTCCTGGATCACTATTGTACCCCTTTGCCAGACTCATGGCAAGGCACACAACACGTTTGGTACACAGCATGGCATACTTTATAGAACCTATGGCTGAGGCATAGGGAATGACTTTCATTCTCTCTCTATCTTCTGCCATGGTCGGGCTTAGAGTCTTACTCAACTTCACACCTTACAATAGAGACAAGAACTCCTTCTTTGACTGATCCATTTTGAACTCCTTCAAAATCTTGTCAAGGTATGTACTTTGTGAAAGTCCTACTAAGTGTCTTGATATATCCCTATAGATCCTGATGCTCAATATGTAAGTAGCTTCACCAAGGTCTTGCATTGAAAAATTCTTATTCAAGTATCCTTTTATGCTTACCCAGAAATTCTATATAATTTCCAATCAGCAATATGTCATCCACATATAATATTAGAAATGCTACAGAGCTCCCACTCACTTTCTTGTAAATACAGGCTTCACCGTAAGTCTGTAATAAAACCATATGCTTTGATCACCTCATCAAAGCATATATTCCAACTCCGAGATGCTTGCACCAGTCCATAAATGGATCGCTGGTGTCGGTGTGGAACGACACCTACGGGATCACAAGAATCCCTACTACAGTTGCCGGGGCGAAGGGTTGCGAGGAGAGCAGGGCTAGTAGACAGCACAGGGATCGTTTACCCAGGTTCGGGCCGCGAGGATGCGTAAAACCCTAGTCCTGCTTTGGTGGGTGTATTTGTGAGAGTTCTTGAGCTCTCGAACTAGCTCTGGTCAGTGCGTGGTTCCACAGAGCCGAATCCCTCTCCCGTATGCCATTGTCCTCCTTTTATAGTTTGAAAGGGCTGCCACAGTGACACACAGGAGGTGGAAAGGCGTACAGTGCCCTGAGCTTATCGCTCGTATTACAGGACAAGACGCATTTAATGCATAGCTTAGGTGTCCCCTTGCTTTATTGGGGACGGGGGCGAGGCCCGTCCCGTCCGTCGCCGCTCCTCCTCGCCTTGACACGCGCCCTGGCCAGTGAGGTGCGTGGTGCCATGTAGGCAGTCAGGCAGCTGAGGTGGCGCGGTGGCGGAGCCTTCACGAAGATCTGCATGCCGCCATGCAGGCGCTCGATGAGTTGGCCTGGGAGCTGCATGTTGCCATGCAGGTGCCCGCCCAGCTGGTTGGGCTGGCAGCTGCATGTGAACGGTGGTGGAAGCTTGTTCGGCGTGGGTTTGGCAGTGGACCCGCTGGCGTCCTTGGCGAGGGCCTTGCCGGGTGGCCCGGCAAGGGTCTTGCCGTGGCGTGCTGTCGTCCCTGGCAAGGACCTTGCCGGGGTTCTGGTGGCCTTCCTCGGCAGGGATCTTGCCGAGAATCGTCGTCTTCTAATCCTCATCTGATCTTGAATATGTCTTCACAAAGATCTGCATGCCACCACAGAGGTGCCTTCCCAAGCCCTGGCCCCACGTTGATGACGGCGTTGGGGGCCGTGGGCTCAAGGGTGGCTCGCTCTGTTGGTGTGGGGCGAGCTGTCCCGGCAAGTGTCTTGCCGGGGCCGCTGAGGCCGCCCGGCAAGTGTCTTGCCGGGGCCGCTGAGGCCGCCCGGCAAGGGTCTTGCCGGGGGAACCTGCTTCATCCCTCTGCTCTTTGTGGTCTTGGCCTTGGCGTTGCTTTGATTGTCTTGGGCTTCGGTCTTACCTTGGCTCACCTCCCCTGTTCTGCTTGGTGTGGCCGTGGGCGCGGCTCTGACTACCCGTGTACAGGTAAAGGGGTACAAATGCGTGCCCCTCTTTTTGTACACCGACAGGAGCCCCCGGGCCTGGGCCACACATAAGCGCGATGCGTTGTTGGGCCAGGCCCAAAACGGTGCACGGGCAGGTGGGGCGGTTTTTACCGTGGTAAGACTCTTCACGCGCTTCGCTTCCCACGACCCGCGCGCGCGGCGCGGCGTGGAGGGGCGTGCGTGACGTGGGCGGCATGCGTGGGGCGGTTTCCACACGCATGCATCACATCGCAGTAAATGGGCAGCGCGCCCCGCGGCTTCCCCATAAAAAGGGATAACCGCGGGCGCACTATTCCTTTTACCCTCCGCGCAACCCCAATCTCGGAGACCTCCGACTGCCTCCCTCTTCTTCTTCAAGCTTCGTTCCTGCTTGCGCCGTTGTGCCTCCGCCGCCCTCGGTCCTGCCCTCCTCCCCCAGCCGTCATGGCGCCAAAATCCACCAAGGGCAAGGGAGTGGCTAAGGATGCCGGAGCCGCGGAGCCGCCGGAAAGTGCGCTGGCGGTGCAGCGGACGCAGTCCGCCTTCTTCCCCTCGACAGTCGACGTGCTCGAGCTTCGGGACTCCTTCAGGCCCTTGTGGGGAGTGAAGACGGGGAGGGGGGAGAATTCGGGGCATCCGGCCACGCGTGTCATCCCCGCCGACTGTGCCGAGGCTGCCCCAAATCGGTACCCCTTCTTTGTTGATTATTTTTCTTGTGGGCTCTGTCCTCCCTTCTCCGATTTCTTCAGCAACATCATGCACATCTTCGGCTTCCGCCTCCTGGATTTTACTCCGAATGCGGTGGCGTGCATGGCCCTTTTCGTGCACCTCTGCGAAGGCTTTGCCGGGGTGCACCCCAACACGGCGCTCTTCCGCCATTACTTATTCCCTCGGATCCAGATGGGAGGTGCCATTTCGGGGTGCATCGCCTGGATCCCAAAATCCAAGGGAGCATACCCGGATGGTGCCATGAAGGAGAGGTGGGAAGAATGGCGGGGCCGGTGGTGCTGGATCGAAGAGAAGGACCCGCCGGCGTTTTGCAGAGTTCGCCGGGCGCCGTCGGTTCGCGGAAGCGATTGGAGCAACGTCGACGCCGACGACGGAAAGCTCACGGTTGCCACCACCAGGATTCTCCGGCTTACCCAGGCCGGGCTCACCCTTGAGATGATCGGGGAGGACTTCATCCGTCGCCGGATCGCTCCTCTGCATAACAAGGGGAGGCCAGCCTGGCTCTTCACGAACCCCGCCGACATCATGCGGCTCCGCCCCGGTCTCGACCACAACTTCAAAGTGATGGGACACGCCCATTTCTGTCAGCGGCTCTTCCAGCTCGACGTGGGCCGCAACGGCGAGGTCGAACAGACCGGCAAGGTCGCGAGGGCCGCCGTGAAGGCCGGCAAGGTCCTCAAGGGGCCTCTGTTCAAGCTGCCGACGGGGGTGGTCCCGTTGTGCAACAACTCGCGTCAGTCCGAGATCATTGCCATGATGCCGGACTGCAACGCGCATGGCCCCGACCCGAGCCGGAAGGAGTCGGAGGACGCCAAAGTGCAGCAGTTCTTTGACACCCTGCATGAGGGGTATGTCAATGCTGACGCCGAGCGGTTGCTTGTTCAGGACACCACCCAGGCGGAGCTGGACTACATCGCCACCAGGGCGAAGGAGGCACAACTTGCCAGGGAGGCCGGAAGCGCCGGCGGTGTGGAGGACAAGGCCGCGACGGCCGCGGAGGAGGAGGAGGAGCTCGCCCGGTGGGCGGCGGCCGCCGGAGGAGCCAGCAGCGCCGGCACCGAGGCTCCTCTGGTTGAAGATGTGACCGGCGAGTCGTCGGAGGAGGAGGCCGAGACCACAGGCCCGACGCCGGCTGTGGGGAGAGGGCGAGTCCTGCGGTGGGCCAATTCCGGCGAGCCGGTCCGGGCTGGCAGGGCTGCGCGGTCACAGCTGACCTTGGAGTGGTCCGGGCGCCACACGAGGGCCGCGGCGGCGAAGAAGCTGGCGAAGGTCGCGGTGAAGAACAAGACGGCCATCCCTTCTCCGTCTACGCGTGTCCGGACTCCACCTCCTTCTCCTCCTCCGGCGGACATCGACACGGGGGTCACTTTTGATTATGGATCCCTCAGCCCGAGGAGGAAGAGGAAAACAACAGAGGAGGAGGCGGACGACGAGTAAGTATCTGGTTCTTTTCCGTTATCTCTACCTCCTCAATCTGCGTTGCTCATCTTAACTTGTCTTCATGTTTGCAGGGATGTGGAGACGCTGGCCCAGAGGGTGAAGAGGGCCAAGGTCTCGGCGGGTGGTCAGCCCCCAGTTGGTACTTCGGGGGCGTCATTGGTGGTGTTGAGCAGCCCGGACAGCGGCCCCCGGCAGAGCCCCCAGCGTAAGTTCATCACTCTTCCCCCTGTCGACATGTGTTTGGGGCACGACACTTTTGGCGCTGACCTTGCCAGGTATGCAGGAGGAGAGGAGCAGCAGGAGGAGCCACAGAGGGCTACTCCCAACACGCCGCCCACGTCGACCACGCCGCCCCGAGGGGCATCCCCGGCGAGGGCGCCAGGCACCAGGCCCACGCACATGGAGGAGGAGGAGGAGGACTTGGGCGCCGGCGGCTTTGCCTCGACGCCGAATGTTGGCGGGGAGGGGGCTTTCGTTTCCCAGTCGGGTACTGGCACAGGTAAATTGCTCGCTGTTCATCCTTGCTTCTTTTTCCTTCTGGCCCTTGGTCCTGGCCATGCCTCACCCCCTTTTTCGGCGTCCAGATTCCTCCTCGGTGAACCTAGAGGACGTGGACACCATCATCAAGGACGTCGCCAAGGCTGCCGAGACGGACACCGAGAAGATCGCCGCCGAGGAGGCCGCCAGGGGCGCTGCCGAGGAGGCCGCCAAGGGGCCTGCCGAAGGGGCCGGCGGGGCCGCCGCCGAGGAGGAGGAGGAGGTGGCTGGCGACCAGCCTTCCTCTTCTACTGCTTCCGGCTCCGGCAAGTACCTGAGGGTGAGCGACAACTTGTTCGTCCACCTTCTAGGCGCGTCGAGCACCAGGACACCCGTTGAGGGGGAGGTGTTCGACGACGAAGTGCTTGCCGCTGCCGGGCTTGAAGTCGTCGACGAGCCGATCGTTGGCGGCGACGGTTCGCAGGAAGAGTGGCTCCTCCACGCCATGGGCGCCAGCTTCCGGAAGCTCCAGGCGCTCGACCGCGCCTGCCTGGACAAAGCCAAGTCCAGGACGGCGGTGGTGGAGAAGGCGGAGGCGGACCTGCAGGAGCGCGTTGCCGAGACGCAAGACTGGTTCCGCGAGGCCCACAAGGAGCTCAAGGCCGCTCAGGGCGAGCTGGCCAAGCGCGATGTGGATCTCACCATGAAGCTTGCCGACGTCGAGAAAGCTCAAGAGACGGCGAGGAACTTGGCCGCAGCCGCCGAAGCTTCCCGGACCCAGCACGAGGCCACGCTGAACTCCCAGGAGGAGGACCTCGCTGTGCGCGAGGGAAAGCTTGCCGCCATGCTTCGCGACAAGGAAGCAGAGGTAGAGAAGCTTGTCTTGCAGCGGACCAGTGAGCTAGAGCAGAGGCACAAAGAGGCAGTCAATGCCCAAGCCCAGGTCTACGCCGGCAAGGTGGAGGAGCTGGAGGCGGAGCGCGACGGGCTGAAGGAGCAGGCCCTGAAGCTGTCCCAGGAGAAGAAGACGCTCAATAGTGCCCTGACAGAGGCACAGGGCGCGGTCGTCAGCAAGGCTGGGGAGCTCTCCGAGGCCAACAACTCCATCAAGGACCTCAAGCTGAAGCTGGAGGGTCTCGAGAAGGTGCTGGAGGAGGCCAAGACCCGAGAGGGGACCCTGGCCAAGGAGCTGGAGGCCGAGAAGCAGTTGCGGGAGAACGAGGGCCTCAACTTCGCGGATCACGTGGCGGGCGAGAACCGTTGGCTCGATCGCCTCGCCACCGTCGCCAACCAGGCCGCCGCGCAGCTGGCCATCATGGGGATGCCGGATGTGAGGTACGTCCCGGAGCGGAGCGTGAGCGCCAATTGCAGCCTGACCATGTTCTTCGAAAAGGTCGTCGGCGCTCTGGAGCGGCTCCACGCCAACCGGGCGGCCTCACTGGCCGACGAGTCCCGGAGGTTTTGCCAGGGAGCCATGACCAAGGTTCTCACCAAGGTGGCGCACTGGTACCCCGACCTCGACTTCGACGCCGCGCTGGAGAGCTTGCCGGAGGGTACTGACCTCGCGCCGCTCATGGAGCGCATCAAGCCCATCATCAGCCGAGTCGGCGGAATTCAGAGGGTGGAGGGCCAGCGCCGGGATTAGGCATCCCATTCTTTATCGCCGCTGCAGGTTCACAACCAAGACAATTGCTATCTCTAGTTAGAACCGCAGCAACAATTTGATGTAATATAACTCTGCAGCACTTTTGGTATCATGCATGTTATTTTCCTGTTCGATTTTTCCTTGTATGTCCGCCCTACGTAACTGGGTAGGCTTTGCTGGCGCGTAAACCCAGGGCGGCGTCTTGGGGACGGATTCCCATTGGCCTGCCGGGTGTGCTTGCTGCCGGGCAAACCACCTTACCGCCCTTAGCGCGGCAGCCCAAACTGTCGAGTTTGACTCGAGTCAGAGTCAGGAGTGTTGCCAGGTGCGGAAGGCTACCGCGCCACTCTCGACGCGGCCGCTTTGAGCTGTTGAGCGGACTCGAAACGGAACAAGGGCGTTGCCAATTGCGGGGGGGGCCCTTTGCGTGCAGGTTTACCATACATAGGCAAGATCGTCGAGGACGATAACCTTAAGTGTAAAAGGAAATAACCCAAGGCTCTGAATGAGTTAGCTTTTCTGTTGCCGAGCCGGCGTCGTTCCTCCAGCCGCCTTCTTCTCAGAAACCGAAAGCGATGAAGAACTGCTATGCTAACTACTAGACCAGATCCTCACAATTGCGCCCCCCTACCTGGCGCGCCAAAGATGTCGGTGTGGAACGACACCTACGGGATCACAAGAATCCCTACTATGGTTGTCTGGGCGCAGGGTTGCGAGGAGAGCAGGGCTAGTAGACAGCACAGGGATCGTTCACCCAGGTTCGGGCTGTGAGGATGCGTAAAACCCTAGTCCTGCTTTGGTGGGTGTATTTGTGAGAGTTCTTGAGCTATCGAACTAGCTGTGGTCAGTGCGTGGTTCCAAAGAGCCGAATCCCTCTCCAGTATGCCATGGGCCTCCTTTTATAGTTTGAAAGGGGCTGCCACAGTGACACACGGGAGGTGGAAAGGCATACAGTGCCCTGAGCTTATCGCTCGTATTACAGGACAAGACGCATTTAATGCATAGCTTAGGTGTCCCCTTGCTTTATTGGGGACGGGGGCGAGGCCCGTCCCGTCCGTCGCCGCTCCTCCTCGCCTTGACACGCGCCCTGGCCAGTGAGGTGCGTGGTGCCATGTAGGCAGTCAGGCAGCTGAGGTGGCGCAGTGGCGGAGCCTTCACGAAGATCTACATGCCGCCACGCAGGCGCTCGATGAGTTGGCCTAGGAGCTGCATGTTGCCACGCAGGTGCCCGCCCAGCTGGTTGGGCTGGTAGTTGCATGTGAATGGTGGTGGAAGCTTGTTCGGCGCGGGTTTGGCGGTGGCCCCGCTGGCGTCCTTGGCGAGGGCCCTGCCGGGTGGCCCGGCAAGGGTCTTGCCGTGGCGTGCTGTCGTCCCCGGCAAGGACCTTGCCGGGGGTCTGGTGGCCTTCCTCGGCAGGGATCTTGCCGAGAATCGTCGTCTTCTAATCCTCATCTGATCTTGAATATGTCTTCACAAAGATCTGCATGCCACCACAGAGCTGCCTTCCCGAGCCCCGGCCCCACGTTGATGACGGCGTTGGGGGCAGTGGGCTCAAGGTTGGCTCGCTCTGTTGGTGTGGGGCGAGCTGTCCCGGCAAGGGTCTTGCCGGGGCCGCTGAGGCCGCCCGGCAAGGGTCTTGCCGGGGGAACCTGCTTCGTCCCTCTGCTCTTTATGGTCTTGGACTTGGCGTTGCTTTGATTGTCTTGGGCTTCGGTCTTACCTTGGCTCACCTCCCCTGTTCTGCTTGGTGTGGCCGTGGGCGCGGCTCTGACTGCCCACGCACAGGTAAAGGGGTACAAAAGTGTGCCCCTCTTTTTGTACACCGACAGCTAGAGCTTGTACACTTTGTTAGCACCTTTAGGATCGACAAAACCTTCTGGTTGCATCATATACAACTCTTCTTTAAGAAATCCATTAAGGAATGCAGTTTTGACGTCTATTTGCTAGATTTCATAATCATAAAATGCAGCAATTGCTAACATCATAGTCAACCCCTTGAACTTATCGAAAACCTTTTGCGACAAGTCGAGCTTTATAGACAGTGATATTGCCATCAGCGTCCGTCTACCTCTTGAAGATCCATTTATTCTCAATGGCTTGCCGATCATCAGGCAAGTCCACCAAAGGCCACACTATGTTCTCATACATGGATCCTATCTCAGATTTCATGGCCTCAAGCCATTTATTGGAATCTGGGCTCATCATAGCTTCTTCATAGTTCATAGGTTCGCCTTGGTCTAGTAACATGACTTCCGGAACAGGATTACAGTACCACTCTGGTGCGGATCGTGCTCTGGTTGACCTACGAGGTTCAGTAGCAACTTGATCTATAGTATCATGATCATTATCATTTGCTTCCTCCCTAGTTGGTGTAGGCATCACGAGAAGGTTTTGTGTGATGTGCTACTTTCCAATTCGAGAGAAGGTACAATTGCCTCTTCAAGTTCTACTTTCCTCCCACTCACTTCTTTTGAGAGAAACTCCTTTCTCTAGAAAGGACCCATTCTTAGCAACAAAGATCTTTCCTTCGGATCTGTGGTAGAAGGTGTACCCAATTGTTTCCTTAGGGTATCCTATGAAGACGCACTTCTCCAATTTGTGTTCGAGCTTATCAGGCTGAAGCCTTTTGGCATAAGTGTCGCAACCCCAAACTTTAAGAAATGACAGCTTAGGTTTCTTGCCAAACCACAGTTCATACAGTGTCATCTCAGTGGATTTAAACGGTGCCCTATTTAACGTGAATGCAGCTATCTCTAATGCATAACCCCAAAACTATAGTGGTAAATTGGTAAGAGACATCATAGATCGCACCATATCTAATAAAGTATGGTTACTAAAGGAAATATGCTCTAGAGGCAATAATAAAGTTGTTATTTATATTTCCTTATATCATGATAAATGTTTATTATTCATGCTAGAACTGTATTAACCGGAAACTTAGTACATGTGTGAATACATAGACAAAACAGAGTGTCCCTGGTATGCCTCTACTTGACTAGCTCGTTAATCAAAGATGGTTAAGTTTCTTGACCATAGACATGTGTTGTCATTTGATGAACGGGATCACATCATTAGAGACTGATATGGACAAGTCCCATCCGTTAGCTTAGCATTATGATCGCTTAGTTTTATTGCTATTGCTTTCTTCATGATTTATACATATTCGTATGACTATGAGATTATGCAACTCCCGAATACCAGAGGAACACCTTGTGTGATATCAAACGTCACAACATAACTGGGTGATTATAAAGATGCTCTACAGGTGTCTCTGAAGGTGTTTGCTGGGTTGGCATAGATCAAGATTAGGATTTGTCACTCAGAGTATCGGAGAGGTATCTTTGGGCCCTCTCGGTAATGCACATCACTATAAGCCTTGCAAACAATGTGACTAATGACTTAGTTATGGGATGATGCACTACGGAACGAGTAAAGAGACTTGCCGGTAACGAGATTGAACTAGGTATGATGATACCGATGATCGAATCTCGGGCAAGTAACATACCGATGACAAAGGAATAATGTATGTTGTTATGCGGTTTGACCGATAAAGATCTTCGTAGAATATTTAGAAACCAATATGAGCATCCAGGTTCCGCTATTGGTTATTGACCGGGATGTGTCTTGTTCATGTCTACATAGTTCTCGAACCCGTAGGTGTCGGCGTCCTGGGAACGGGGGTACCCAGACTTGCCTGCCTGCGGCCCATGGCGTGGCTCCACCAGCGGCCCGGTACGGCCCAGCTTCGACAGCAAGAGCTCAAGACCCTCGCGAGGGGCCAAGCCTCGTGAGGTGGATGACGCCAAGACCTCCCTGGGGGAGCCTCGCTAGGCTGGCTCCTGAGGAGCGGATCTATGCAAGGGGCACCTCGCGAGGTTTGCATGACGTGAGCCGTGATGACCACGGCCAGGCGGGCGCCAGCGGGCGCAGTGTACCAGTTTCCTCTTTCGTGCTAAAGAGGCAGGCGCAGGCGAGGAGTCCCGAAACATCAGGCAAAGGTTTCCATATCGGTGCGACAAGACCAAGACTAGCAGGACGGTAGGATGGAGGTCACCACGGAGCCCACAGTAGAGTCACCACCAGAGCCTTTGGTAGGCGAATACCACCTTTTGTCAGGATAGCTTGTACTAGTTGTCCCCCTTCAAAATTGGTCGTTCTGGGATCCCTTCCCGCCAACATTTGGGAAGAGAACCAGGGCCTCTATAAATAGGACTAGCCACCACCATAGGAAGGGGACGGATCATTCGGATCACCCTCACACACACCAGCTCATCGAGCCCAAGAACACTTCTCCTCCGGAGGCTGTTCATCCATTGTACTAGTTCATCCTTAGCCCACGAGGCAATCCACCACACCACACTGGATTAGGGTATTACACCACAACGGTGGCCTGAACCAGTATAAACCTTTGTGTCTCGTGTCCTTTGGGTTTGTTGAGCTAGGCCGTGAGATTGTTGAGCGAGCGAACTAGCGAGAGAGTGAATCCTTCGTGCGCACCCCAGAGTTCGAACCTCAAGGGTTTGCCGGGACCCAGGATCCAACATTTGGCGCGCCAGGTAGGGGTACGCTGAAGCTTTCCCTCCGTCGATCCATGCTCCACCGCCCCGCTAGTTCCATGGCTGATGTCGTCGAGCCTGTGCTGAGCGCCGAGCCGCTCTCAACGCTCGCGTCGCCCAGAAGGTGCCCGTCGGCTGGCCTCCCCGTCGCTCTCCATCGCCTGCTGCCAACGCCGCCACCAGCCCGGCAGGGAACGAGCAGCAGGCCTCATCGCTGCACCCCTCCCAACGGTGGGATGGACGCACCGCCACCGGGTCGCTGACTCCGGCCGGTTCGTCATCCCACGCTCGCCGCGGGCCCGTGGACGCGCAGGCCGCACTGCTCATGGCGCGCGAACTCCTGCGCTACCGCCCTGTCGACGACCTCTACAAGGACTAGTTGGACCGCATCGCCGAGATCGTCAGCGCCACCGGGGGCTCCCCTGCACCGTCCCTCTCGCTGCCTCGTCCGCTTCCCGCTGCGGGCGACGTGGCCTATGGAGCACCTCCACGTCAAGACGTCGCCCTCGCACCAAGACGCGCGGCCCCATGGCGCGACCCACCGCGCAGGGCGCCCGCGCGTGAAGAAGGAAGCTGCCAGGAGGTCCCTAGTCCACAACAAGATGCTCCTGCACTCCCAGCACCGCCATGTCGAGACCGTGCGCCGCCTGCGGTGGCGGCGCATGGGCACCAAGACCAAGCTCCGCCCCCGCGACGGCCTCCAGTGACTACAGCAGGCTACCGCGCTTTCACTCCAGAGATGTGCAACGTCGTCTGGCCCGGAAAGTTCAAGCCCGACCTGCCTCCATGCTACGACTGCACCCCTGATCCAGCTAAGTTCCTACAGCTCTACGAGCTGAGCATCGAAGCAGCCAACGGCGACGAGAAAGTCATGGCAAACTGGTTCCCCATGGCCCTCAAAGATGGCGTGCGCTCGTGGCTCCTGAACTTGCCCGCGGGATCGATCTCCTCCTGGGGCGAGATGCGTGAGTGTTTCGTCGCCAACTTCCAGGGCACTCGCGACCGCCCGCCGGCCGCGAGTGACCTACGGCGCATCAAGAAGCAGCTGGGAGAGACCCTACAGAAGTACATCCAGTGATTCAACAGCGTCCGCCTCAAGATCCCCAAGGTGACGCACGAGGCCATCATCTCCACGTTCTCTGATGGCGTCCGCGACGTCAAGATGAAGGAGGATCTCGCCATCCACGAAGACCTATGCACGGCTCTGGAGATGTTCAACATGGCAACCAAGTGCGCAAGAGCTGAGGAAGGGCGCCTCTCTCTCCTTGAACTCCATGCTGCCGACCCAGAAGACAAGAAGGTCAAGACCAAGGATGTGAAGCGCAAGGGAGCAGCCGTGCTCGCGGCTGAGCCAGAGGTGAAGCGCGGCCGCGACCACCCGGAGTCATCCAAGGGCAGCCGCCCGTTCTGCGCCTTCCACAATGTGCACAGCCACAACACCAGCGACTGTCAAGAGCTCAGGGCCATCCGTGATGGGCGCTTCGGTCAACGCCCCGAGCGCAATGACCGTGGCTACGGCCGAGGAGGACAAAGTGGAGGACGCTGGGACGACCGCAGCCCCCGCGAGGAGTGGCGCGACCGGCCTCGTGAGGACCACTGGTAGGACCAGCCTCGCGAGGGCGCCTGGAGGGAGCAGCCTCGTGAGGACCGACCTCAGGGCAAGGCTGGCCTCCCTCCGTTGCCGCCACCGCCAAGGAGGAACGACGACCACCATCAAGACGAGGGGCTGGGGGCTTCCAGGAGCCGCGCGCCATCGCCTGCATCTTGGGTGGCGCTCAGGCCCTAGCCTCCCAATGCATCTTCAAGCAGTTTGCCCGCGAAGTGAACGCGGCTCTCCCTAGACTTGAGGCCACGCGCCCGCTCAGGTGGTCCAAGTGCACCATCACCTTCAGCTCATCCGACTAGCTCAAGTGCGCGGCAACTGTCGGCGCCTCCCGATGCTCTGCTCGCCCATCATCAGCAACGCCCAAGTCACCAAGACCCTCATCGACGGCGGCGCAGGGCTCAATGTCCTATCCGTCGAGACGTTCGACCGCCTCCAAGTGCCATATGATCAGCTGCAGCCTACCAAGCCCTTCTCAGGAGTGACCGATGGCACCACCACCCCGATCGGGCAGGTCCGCCTCCCTGTCACCTTCGCCAAGCGCGACAACTACCGCACCGAG
This sequence comes from Triticum aestivum, assembly GCF_018294505.1. Classification (NCBI taxonomy): domain Eukaryota; kingdom Viridiplantae; phylum Streptophyta; class Magnoliopsida; order Poales; family Poaceae; genus Triticum; species Triticum aestivum. Next base: position 386,152,074 of record NC_057799.1, on the reverse strand, counting down.
CTCATCGACTTCGATGTCGCCCACATCCGCCTGCCGTACAATGCCATCCTTGGGTATCCAGCCCTGGCCAAGTTTATGGCGGTGACTCATCACGGCTACAATGTCCTCAAGATGCCAGGGACCGGCGGCGTCATCATGGTTGCTTGCGAGGAAAAGGACGCGGTGTGCTCCCTCGAGCACGCTTACCAAGCTGCAGCGGCCGAAGACCCAGACATGGCCACCATGGACGTGGCGCGAGCGGCGCGGGGCGCCGCCTCCTCCTCCGGAGCCTGGCACTTGGGCGTATAAGGGCAGCGGGTAGCCAGGAGGAGGCCGCTCGTACCAGGGCATCGTCACCTCCTACCTCACGACGACGTCGCGGGGGCGGGCCAACCTCTTCTTTAGTGGAAGAGGCCCTTGCTCTTCGCGGGGAGTTTTTCCCTTCTCAGCAGCGGAGAATCTCCTTATCGGCGCCATGGTTGTCGCGGCAAGATGGCAGACCAAGGAGGAAGAAGAAGATGGAAGCGAAGTGGAGAAAGAAATGAGCGACGTGGGCTCCGCCCCTCTCTTCATTTATAGCCTAAAGGAGGCCAACCGTCGGCCTCCACGATAGCATGTAATGATGGTTTTCTTCTACATGCACCAGGGTCTCGTCAAGTCGGACAGTTGCCGAGGCAGCGTGGGGAAGCGGAGGCGCCCACGCCCTGTCAATCGCCACGCGTTGACCAAGGCCGCAGGCGGTTGGGGCCCGCGGCGCTCCGCACTTTCCCTTTGGCTTCGCCTCGAAGCCAAGTCCGGGCGCGCCTTGGGTCCGGGGGCTACTGTCGGCGTCTTGGGAACGGGGGTGCCCAGACTTGCCTGCATGCAGCCCATGGCGTGGCTCCACCAGCGGCCCGGTACGGCCCAGCTTCGACAACAACACCTCAAGACCCTCACGAGGGGCCAAGCCTCGCGAGGCGGACGATGCCAAGACCTCCCTGGGGGCAGCCTCGCTAGGCTGGCTCCTGAGGAGCGGAGATATCTATGCAAGGGGCACCTCACGAGGTTCGCATGACGTGAGCCATGACGACCATGGCCAGGCGAGCGCCAGCGGCCGCAATGTACTAGTTTCCTCTTTCATGCTAAAGAGGCAGGTGCAAGCGAGGAGTCCCGAGGCATCAGGCAAAGGTTTCCATATCGGTGCGACAAGACCAAGACCAGCAGGACGGAGGTCACCACGGAGCCCACAGTACCATCGCCACCAGAGCCTTTGGCGGGCAAAGACCACCTTTTGTCAGGATAGCTTGTACTAGTTGTCCCCTTCAAAATTGGCCGTTGTGGGATCCCTTCCCGCCTACATTTGGGAAGAGGACCAGGGCCTCTATAAATAGGACTAGCCACCACCATAGGAAGGGGACGGATCATTCGGATCACCCTCACACACACACCAGCTCATCGAGCCCAAGAACACCTCTCCTCCGGAGGTTGTTCATCCATTGTACTAGTTCATCCTTAGCCCACGAGGCAAAGCACCACACCACACTAGAGTAGGGTATTACACCACAACTGTGGCCCGAACCAGTATAAACCTTTGTGTCTCGTGTCCTTCGGGTTCGTCGAGCTAGGCCTTGAAATCGTTGAGCGAGCGAACTAGCGAGAGAGTGAACCCTTCGTGCGCACCCCACAGATCAAACCTCAAGGGTTTGCCGGAACCCAGAATCCGACAGTAGGGTCCGCACGCTCAAAGTTCAATGACGATTTGTATTATGAGTTATGTGTTTTGGTGACCGAAGTTTGTTCAGAGTCCCAGATGAGATCACGGACATGATGAGGAGTCTCAAAATGGTCGAGAGGTAAAGATTGATATATTGGAAGGTTATATACGGACACCGGAATGGTTCCGAAGAGGTTCGGGGATTTATCGGAGTACCGGGAGGTTATCGGAACCCCCCGGGAAAGTTAATGGGCCTCATGGGCCATAGTGGAGAGGAGGAGGCAGGCCACGGGAGGTGGCGCACGCCCCCCCCCCCCCAAGCCCAATCCAAATTGGATAAGGGGTGGGGGCGCGGCCCCCCTTTCCTTCTCCCTTTCCACCTCTTTCCCCTTTCCCCTCTCCGTTGGAAGGAAGGGGGCGAATCCTACTAGGAGTGGAGTCCTAGTAGGACCCCCCCATGGCGCGCCACCCCTAGGGCCAGCCACCTCCTCCTCCCCTCCTTTATGTACGGGGGCGGGGGGCTCCCCAAAGGCACATCAATTGTTCTCTTAGCCGTGTGCGGTGCCCCCTTCCACAGTTTACTCCTCCGGTCATAGTGTCATCGTCACAACACCATCACCGTCACCACGCCATCGTGCTGACGGAACTCTCCCTCGACCCTCTACTGGATCAAGAGTTCGAGGGACGTCATCGAGCTGAACGTGTGCTGAACACGGAGGTGCCGTACGTTCGAGACTAAGATCGGTTGGACCCTAAAGACGTTCGACTACATCAACCGCGTTAACCTAACGCTTCCGCTTTCAGTCTACTAGGGTACGTGACCACACTCTCCCCCTCTCGTTGCTATGCATCTCCTAGATAGATCTTGCGTGAGCATAGGATTTTTTTTGAAATTGCATGCTGCGTTCCCCAACAGTGGCATCTGAGCCAGGTCTATGCGTAGATGATATGCACGAGTAGAACACAAAGAGTTGTGGGCGATAATAGTCATACTGCTTACCACCAACGTCTTATTTTGATTCGGCGGTATTGTTTGATGAAGCGGCCCGGACCAACATTACATGACCACGTTCATGAGACCAGTTCTACCGACGTGCTTTGCGCACAGGTGGCTGGCGGGTGTCTGTTTCTCCAACTTTAGTTGAATCGAATTTGACTGCAGCCGGTCCTTGTTGAAGGTTAAAACAGCACACTTGACAAAAAATCGTTGTGGTTTTGATGCGTACGTAAGAACGGTTCTTGCTAGAAGCCCGTAGCAGCCACGTAAAACTTGCAACAACAAAGTAGAGGACGTCTAACTTGTTTTTGCAGGGCATGTTGTGATGTGATATGGTCAAGACGTGATGAGATATATATTATTGTATGAGATGATCATGTTTTGTAGAAGTTATCGGCAACTGGCAGGAGCCTTATGGTTGTCGCTTTATTGTATGAAATGCAATCACCATGTAATTGCTTTACTTTATCACTAAGCGGTAGCAATAGTCGTGGAAGCAATAGTTGGCGAGACGACAACAACGCTACGATGGAGATCAAGGTGTCATGCCGGTGACAACGGAGATCATGACGGTGCTTTGGAGATGGGGATCAAAGGCACAATATGATGATGGACATATCATGTCACATATTTTGATTGCATGTGATGTTTATCCTTTATGCATCTTATTTTGCTTAGTACGGCAGTAACATTATAAGATGATCCCTCACTAAATTTCAAGGTACAAGTGTTCTCCCTGAGTATGCACTGTTGCTACAGTTCGTCGTGCCGAGACACCACCTGATGATCGGGTGTGATAAGCTCTACATTCACATACAACCAGTGCAAGCCAGTTTTGCACGTGCAAAATACTCGGGTTAAACTTGACGAGCCTAGCATATGCAGATATGGCCTCGGAACACTGAGACCAAAAGGTCAACCGTGAATCATATAGTAGATATGATCAACATAGTGATGTTCACCATTGAAAACTACTCCATCTCACGTGATGATCGGACATGGTTTAGTTGATATGGATCACGTGATCATTTAGATGACTAGAGGGATGTCAATCTAAGTGGGAGTTCTTAAGTAATATGATTAATTGAACTTAAATTTATCATGAACTTAGTCCTAATAGTTTTTGCATATCTATGTTGTTGTAGATCAATGGCCCGTGCTACCGTTCCCTTGAATTTTAATGTGTTCCTAGAGAAAGCTAAGTTGAAAGATGATGGTAGCAACTACACGGACTGGGTCCATAACTTGAGGATTATCCTCATTGCTGCACAGAAGAATTACATCCTGGAAGCATCGCTAGGTGCAAGGCCCGCTGCAGGAGCAACACCGGGACGTTATGAACGTCTGGCAAGCTAAACCTGATGACTACTCGATAGTTCAGTGTGCCATGCTTTACGGCTTAGAATCGGGACTTCAAAGACGTTTTGAACGTCATGGAGCATATGAGATGTTCCAGGAGTTGAAGTTAATATTTCAAGCAAATGCCCGAGTTGAGAGATATGAAGTCTCAAACAAGTTCTATAGCTACAAGATGGAGGAGAATAGTTCTGTCAGTGAACACATACTCAGAATGTCTGGGTACCATAACCACTTGACTCAGCTGGGAGTTAATCTTCCTGATGATAGTGTCATTGACAGAGTTCTTCAATCACTGCCACCAAGCTATAAAGGCTTCGTGATGAACTATAATATGCAAGGATGGAAAAGACAATTCCCGAGCTCTTCGCGATGCTAAAGGCTGCGGAGGTAGAAATCAAGAAGGAACATCAAGTGTTGATGGTTAACAAGACCACTAGTTTCAAGAAAAAGGGCAAAGGGAAGAAGGGGAACTTCAAGAAGAACAGCAAGCAAGTTGCTGCTCAAGGGAAGAAGCCCAACTCTAGACCTAAGCCTGAAACTGAGTGCTTCTACTGCAAAGGGGCTGGTCACTGGAAGCGGAACTGCCCCAAGTATTTGGCAGATAAGAAGGATGGCAAAGTGAAAGGTATATTTCATATACATGTTATTAATGTGTACCTTACTAATGCTCGTAGTAGCGCCTGGGTATTTGATACTGGTTCTGTTGCTCATATTTGCAACTCGAAATAGGGGCTACAGATTAAACTAAGATTGGCTAAGGATGAGGTGTCGATGCGCGTCGGAAATGGTTCCAAGGTTGATGTGATCGCCGTCGGCACGCTACCTCTACATCTACCATCGGGATTAGTTTTAGACCTGAATAATTGTTATTTGATGCTAGCGTTGAGCATGAACATTATATCTGGATCTTGTTTGATGCGAGACGGTTATTCATTTAAATCAGAGAATAATGGTTGTTCTATTTATATGAGTAATATCTTTTATGGTCATGCACTGATGTCTACTACACAACCTTCTTCTTGTAGACATTGTTGGGCCTCCAAGTGCAAAGGTTTGTAGGACAGTAGCAAATTTCCCTCAAGTGGAAGACCTAAGGTTTATCAATCCGTGGGAGGCGTAGGATGAAGATGGTCTCTCTCAAACAACCCTGCAACCAAATAACAAAGAGCCTCTTGTGTCCCCAACACACCCAATACAATGGTAAATTGTATAGGTGCACTAGTTCGGCGAAGAGATGGTGATACAAGTGCAATATGGATGGTAGATATAAGTATTTGTAATCTGAAAATATAAAAATAGCAAGGTAACTAATGATAAAAGTGAGCACTACCATTTAGGTCATATTGGTATAAAGCGCATGAAGAAACTCCATGCTGATGGGCTTTTGGAATCACTTGATTATGAATCACTTGATGCTTGCGAACCATGCCTCATGGGCAAGATGACTAAGACTCCGTTCTCTAGAACAATGGAGCGAGCAACTGACTTATTGGAAATAATACATACTGATGTATGCGGTCCGATGAGTGTTGAGGCTCGCGGCGGGTATCGTTATTCTCTGACCTTCACAAATGATTTGAGCAGATATGGGTATATCTACTTAATGAAATATAAATCTGAAACATTTGAAAAGTTCAAAGAATTTCAGAGTGAAGTGGAAAATCATCGTAACAAGGAAATAAAATTTGTACGATCTGATCGTGGAGGTGAATATTTAAGTTATGAGTTTGGTCTTCATTTGAAACAATGTCGAATAGTTTCGCAACTCACGCCACCTGGAACACCACAGCGTAATGGTGTGACCGGACGTCGTAACCGTACTTTATTAGGTATGGTGCGATCTATGATGTCTCTTACCGATTTACCACTATCATTTTGGGGTTATGCTTTAGAGACGGTTGCATTCACGTTAAATAGGGCAACATCTAAATCCATTGAGACGACACCATATGAACTGTGGTCTGGCAACAAACCTAAGTTGTCGTTTCTTAAAGTTTGGGGCTGCGATGCTTATGTGAAAAATCTTCAACCTAATGAGATCGAACCCAAATCGGAGAAATATGTCTTCATAGGATACCCAAAGGAGACTATTGGGTACACCTTCTATCACAGATCCGAAGCCAAGATATTCGTTGCTAAGAATGGATCCTTTCTAGAGAAGGAGTTTCTCTCGAAAGAAGTGAGTGGGAGGAAAGTAGAACATGATGAGGTAATTGTACCTTCTCCCGAATTGGAAAGTAGTTCATCACAGAAATCAGTTCCAGTGATGCCTACACCAATTATTGAGGAATTTAATGATGATGATCATGAAACTTCAGATCAAGTTACTACCAAACCTCATAGGTAAACCAGAGTACGTTCCGCACCAGAGTGGTACGGTAATCCTGTTCTGGAAGTCATGTTACTAGACCATGACGAATCTACGAACTATGAGGAAGCGATGATGAGCCCAGATTCCGCGAAATGGCTTGAGGCCATGAAATCTGAGATGGGATCCATGTATGAGAACAAAGTGTGGACTTTGGTTGACTTGCCCGATGATCGGCAAGCCATAGAGAATAAATGGATCTTCAAAAAGAAGAGTGACGCTGACGGTAATGTTACTGTCTACAAAGCTCGACTTGTTGCAAAACGTTTTCGACAAGTTCAAGGAGTTGAATATGATGAGACCTTCCCACCCGTAGCGATGCTTAAGTCTGTCCGAATCATGTTAGCAATTGTCGCATTTTATGATTATGAAATTTGGCAAATGGATGTCAAAACTGCATTCCTTAATGGATTTCTTAAAGAAGAGTTGTATATAATGCAACCAGAAGGTTTTGTCGATCCTAAAGGTGCTAACAAAGTATGCAAGCTCCAGCGATCCATTTATGGACTGGTGCAAGCATCTCGGAGTTGGAATATATGCTTTGATAGTGTGATCAAAGCATATGGTTTTATACAGACTTTTGGAGAAGCATGTATTTACAAGAAAGTGAGTGGGAGCTCTGTAGCATTTCTAATATTATATGTGGATGACATATTGTTGATTGGAAATAATACAGAATTTCTGGATAGCATAAAAGGATACTTGAATAAGAATTTTTCAATGAAAGACCCTGGTGAAGCTACTTATATATTGGGCATCAAGATCTATAGAGATAGATCAAGACGCTTAATTGGACTTTCACAAAGCACATTCCTTGATAAAGTTTTGAAGAAGTTCAAAATGGATCAGTCAAAGAAAGGGTTCTTGCTTGTGCTACAAGGTGTGAAGTTGAGTCAGACTCAATGCCCGACCACTGCAGAAGATAGAGAGAAAATGAAAGTCATTCCCTATGCCTTAGCCATAGGTTCTATCATGTATGCAATGCTGTGTACCAGACCTAATGTGTGCCTTGCTATAAGTTTAGCAGGGAGGTACCAAAGTAATCTAGGAGTGGATCACCGGACAGCGGTCAAGAACATCCTGAAATACCTGAAAAGGACTAAGGATATGTTTATCGTTTATGGAGGTGACAAAGAGCTTTTCGTAAATGGTTACGTTGATGCAAGCTTTGACACAGATCCGGATGACTCAAAGTCGCAAACGGGATACGTATTTATATTGAATGGTGGAGCTGTAAGTTGGTATAGTTCCAAGCAGAGCATCGTGGCGGGACCTACGTGTGAAGCGGAGTACATAGCTGCTTCGGAAATAGCAAATAAAGGAGTCTGGATGAAGGAGTTTATATCCGATCTAGGTGTAATACCTAGTGCATCGGGTCCAATGAAAATCTTTTGTGACAATACTGGAGCAATTGCCCTGGTGAAGGAATCCAGATTTCACAAGAGAACTAAACACATCAAGAGCCGCTTCAACTCCATCCACAATCAAGTCAAGGAGGGAGACATAGAGATTTGCAAGACACATACGGATCTGAATGTTGCAGACCCGTTGACTAAGCCTCTTCCACGAGCAAAACATGATCAACACAAGACTCCATGGGTGTTAGAATTATTACTATGTAATCTAGATTATTGACTCTAGTGCAAGTGGGAGACTGAAGGAAATATGCCCTAGAGGTAATAATAAAGTTGTTATTTATATTTCCTTATATCACGATAAATGTTTATTATTCATGCTAGAATTGTATTAACCGAAAACTTAGTACATGTGTGAATACATACACAAAACAGTGTGTCCCTAGTATGCCTCTACTTGACTAGCTTGTTAGTGAAAGATGGTTAAGTTTCCTAACCATAGACATGTTTTGTCATTTGATGAACGAGATCACATCATTAGAGAATGATGTGATGGACAAGACCCATCCGTTAGCTTAGCATTATGATCGTTTAGTTTTATTGCTATTGCTTTCTTCATGACTTATACATATTCCTCTGACTATGAGATTATGCAACTCCTGAATACCGGAGGAACACCTTGTGTGATATCAAACGTCACAACGTAACTGGGAGATTATAAAGATGCTCTACAGGTGTCTCCGAAGGTGTTTGTTGGGTTGGCATAGATCAAGATTAGGATTTGTCCCGAGTATCGGAGAGGTATCTCTGGGCCATCTCGGTAATGCACATCACTATAAGCCTTGCAAGCAATGTGACTAATGAGTTAGTTACGGGATGATGCACTACGGAACGAGTAAAGAGACTTGCCGGTAACGAGATTGAACTAGGTATGATGATACCGACGATCGAATCTCGGGGAAGTAACATACCGATGACAAAGGGAATAACGTATGTTGTTATGCGGTTTGACCGATAAAGATCTTCATAGAATATGTAGGGACCAATATGATCATCCAGGTTCCGCTATTGGTTATTGACCGGAGATGTGTGTTGGTCATGTCTACATAGTTCTCGAACCCGTAGGGTCTGCACGCTTAACGTTCGATGACGATTTTTATTATGAGTTATGTGTTTTGGTGACCGAAGTTTGTTCGGAGTCCCGAATGAGATCACGGACATGATGAGGAGTCTCGAAATGGTCCATAGGTAAATACTGATATATTGGAAGGTTATATACGGACACCGGAATGGTTCCGGAGAGGTTCGGGGATTTATCGGAGTACCGGGAGGTTATCGAAACCCCCCGGGAAAGTTAAAGGGCCTCATGGGCCATAGTGGAGAGGAGGAGGCAGGCCACGGGAGGTGGCGCACACCCCCTCCCCCCCCCCCCAAGCCCAATCCGAATTGGACAAGGGGTGGGCACGTGGCCCCCCTTTCCTTCTCCCTTTCCACCTCTTTCCCGTTTCCCCTCTCCCTTGGAAGGAAGGGGGCGAATCCTACTAGGAGTGGACTCCTAGTAGGACTCCCCCCCATGGCGCGCCACCCCTAGGGCCGGCCACCTCCTCCTCCCCTCCTTTATATACGGGGGCAGGGGGCACCCCAAAGGCACATCAATTGTTCTCTTAGCCGTGTGCGGTGCCTCCTACCACAGTTTACTCCTCCAGTCATAGCGTCATAGTGCTTAGGCGAAGCCCTGCATGGATCACATCAGCATCACCGTCACCACGTCGTCGTGCTGACGGAACTCTCCCTCGACCCTCTACTGGATCAAGAGTTCGAGGGACGTCATCGAGCTGAACGTGTGCTGAACATGGAGGTGTCGTATGGTACTAAGATCGGTTGGATCGTGAAGACGTTCGACTACATCAACCGTGTTAACCTAACGCTTCCACTTTCGGTCTACGAGGGTACGTGGACACACTCTCCCCCTCTCGTTGATATGCATCTCCTAGATAGATCTTGCGTGAGCGTAGGAATTTTTTTGAAATTGCATGGTGCGTTCCCCAACAGTTACGACATTCGGACACACCATTACACTATGGTGTTCCAGGTGGCGTGAGTTGTGAAACAATTCCACATTGATTTAAATGAAGCCCAAACTCGTTACTCAAATATTTGCCTCCGCGATCAGATCATAGAAACTTTATTTTCTTGTTACGATGATTCTCCACTTCACTCTAAAATTCTTTGAACTTTTCAAATGTTTCAGACTTGTGTTTCAATAAGTAGATATACCCATACCTACTCAAATCATCTGTGAAGGTCAGAAAATAACGATACCCTCCATGTGCCTCAACACTCATCGGACCGCATACATCGGTATGTATTATTTCCAATAAGTCATTAGCGCGCTCCATTGTTCCGGAGAACGGAGTTTTAGTCATCTTGGTCATGTGGCATGGTTCGCAAGTATCAAATGATTCATAATCAAGTGATCCAAAAGTCCATCCGCATGGAGTTTCTTCATGCACTTTACACAATATGACCTAAACGAGAGTGCCACAAGTATGTTGCACTATCATTATCAACTTTGTATATTTTGGCATCATATTATGAATATGTGTATCACTACAATCGAGATTCAATAAACCATTTACGTTGGGTGTATGACCATAGAAGGTTTTATTCATGTAAACAGAACAACAATTATTCTCTGACTTAAATGAATAACCGTATTGCAATAAACATGATCAAATCATATTCATACTCAACGCAAAGACCAAATAACATTTATTTAGGTTCAACACTAATCCCAAAGGTAGAGGGAGTGTGCGATGGTGATCATATCAACCTTGGAATCATTTCCATCACTCATCTTCACCCCGCCCTTAACTAGTCTCTGTTTATTCTTCAACTCATGTTTCGAGTTACCAATCTTAGCAACTGAACCAGTATCAAATACCCAGGGGTACTACGAATACTAGTAAGGTACACATCAATAACATGTATATCAAATATACATTTGTTCACTTTGCCATCCTTCTTATCCGCCAAGTATTTTGGGCAGTTCCACTTCTAGTGACCATTCCCTTTGCAGCAGAAGCACTCAGTTTCAGGCTAAGGTCTAGCTTTGGGCTTCTTCACAGGAGTGGAAACTTGCTTGCCATTCTTCTTGAAGTTCCCTTTCTTTCCATTTGCCCTTTTCTTGAAACTAGTGGTCTTGTTAACCATCAACACTTGATGCTTTTTCTTGAATTCTACCTTCGCTGATTTCAGCATCGCGAAGAGCTCGGGAATCGTTTTTGTCATCCCTTGCATATTATAGTTCATCACGAAGTTCTAGTAGCTTGGTGATAGTGACTAGAGAACTCTGTCAATCACTATCTTATCTGGAAGATTAACTCCCACTTGATTCAAGCGATTGTAGTACCCAGACATTCCAAGTACATGCTCACTGGCTGAGCTATTCTCCTCCATCTTGCAGGAAAAGTACTTGTCAGAGGTCTCATAACTCTCGACATGGGCATGAGTCTGAAATACCAATTTCAGCTCTTGGAACATCTCATATGCTCCATGGCGTTCAAAACGTTTTTGAAGTCCCGGTTCTAAGCCATAAAGCATGGCGCACTAAACTATTAAGTAGTCATCATATCAAGCTTGCAAACATTCATAATGTCTGCATCTGCTCCTGCAACAGGTGTGTCACCTAGCGGTGCATCAAGGACATAATTCTTCTATGCAGCAATGAGGATAATCCTCATATCACGGACCCAGTCTGCATCATTGCTACTATCATCTTTCAACTTATTTTTCTCTAGGAACATATCAATAAATAAGAGAGCTATATTGCGGGCTATTGATCTACAACATAGATATGCAAAACTATTAAGACTAAGTTCATGATAAATGAAGTTCAATTAATCAAATTATTAATGAACTCCCACTTAAATAAACATCCCTCAAGTTATCTAAGTGATAGATGATCCAAATCAACTAACCCATGTCTGATCATCACGTGAGATGGGATAGTCATCAATGGTGAACATCTCTATGTTGATCATATCTACTATATGACTCATGTTCGACCTTTCGGTCTCAAGTGTTCCGAGACCATGTCTGTACATGCTAGGCTCGTCAAGTTTAACCCCAGTATTATGCATGTGCAAAACTGTCTTACACCCATTGTATATGAACGTAGAGTCTATCACACCCGATGATCACATGGTGTCTCGAAACACGGAAAGGGGGTAAAACCGTTTGTATAGGACGTCTTTGCACTAGTGATGGACCAAACTTGGCTTACATGATGTTGTCCAACGTGCACTGGTTCAAGACAGGTCTGGTTCAGTTACTCTAGAATTTTTGTTGAAAAAATCGTGAGATGATTGATGAACTTCCAAAGGCAGAGCTAATCTTGGTGGCTATGTGTTATATATGGTGACAGAGGCATGAAACTGGAAACGGAGAGACCGTCCAGGAGCCTAGTTGCTCGGCCATCTCAATACAGGTTCTGGCAATGATTTTGTTTAGAGTCGCAACACCGAATCAACCTACCAGGAAAGAAAACCATATCTAGAAGACACCGATTGATGGCAATGTTAAGATAAATGTTGATGCATCTTTTCACCTTGAAACTCTTTCTGGAGCTAGTGGGGCGGTGGTGAGAGACTACAAGGGGAACTTCATAGCTGTTGGGACTTGGGTTTTACCTCATGTTTGCAGTGTTGAGTCGGCAGATATAAATGCTATATGGAATGGTCTTTATCTGGTAGGAAAAATAGGATGCAACAAGCTGGTCATTGAATCTGACTGTATGTCTGCAGTTGAGTCGGTTACCCATGCAATTGATTATATGGATCCGAATGTGGCAGTGTTAGCTAAATGTACTCATCTTGCTTTGGACTTTGCAAGTGTTGGCTACTGTTTTTGTTATAGAGAAGCTAATTCAGTTGCTGATAGTTTAGGCAAACACTCATTTATGTCCAGCTCGTTTGAATTCTGGGAGACTATTATCCCTGACTTTATTCTTCCTCAAGCTGTAAACGATATGTCTATTATATGAGGAATAAAATCGTTGATGCTAAAAAAACTCCCACTCCAAGACAAAGCTCTCAATTTGGCAACTACAGTCGGGTGTAACTGCATAGAGGTGGACTCTGACAACATCAAGGTGATAGAGATAATGAAGAATAGAGGTCGCTCTTTCAGTTCGGTGGCAGCTTTTTATGATATATATCACCATGTGTGTGATTTCCTGCATATTATTTTTGAGCATGCTCCTGTAGAGACTAATTGTGCTGCCCATGATTTAGCCAAACTAGCTAGAAGTAAGGTGTGTGCGGAGTGGATGGAAGATCCACCCGTAGGGATTGTTGATACTCTTGTAAAAGGTAATATGGTGATCACCTTGCAATAAAGAGAACTTTGATGTAAAAAAATTAACCCTGACGATTATATATAGCCTAAAAAAACTAACCCTAGCTTATTCGCCTAAAAAATATCCCTATGTGATTTGGTTTGCGCGGCGGAAACTTCATGAAGGTGAGCACCAAAGCCCTATGTCAACTCATATGTCCATCAATAAATTTTTGGCCAACTTTGACCTATCTTCACCAATGAAGATTCAGCAATAACTCTAGTCTGTCAAACACAACTAGAAGGGTATTTCGTCAATAAAGCAAAGCATGTTTCCCCTTAACAAAAACTAATCGTCTGAGAGTCACCACCAAGCTCAAGTCCGCCAAACAACTAGGAGGCTATTGCATGATTGCAAAAGAAATTAACTCTCCAAAATTTTGGTTTTAGGCATGTGAAATATTCCACAAACGATGTGAGAATAATGTTGAGGCCCATCACTTAGCAAGGATCTCAACTAGTTTAGGAGGGATACACCATCTATGCCTTTTTGGTCCTCCTTCTAATATTTGTATTCCCATGAACATCTTGAGTAAATAAAGTGTGTTGGCCGTCTGAAAAAACTATAATGCAAATTGAGCTAGAATGTGAATTCCTAAAAGAAACTAGGTTGCAGGAACATATTCAAGCCCAAGATTTGTCATGAACATATATGTCTCTATATTTATTTCAAGTTTTTATGGCGTGCACGTGTGTCTTCAAATAATCAATGTATGTAACTGTCTGTGTATGCACTGGATTAAAAAACCTAGAAAAGTTCCCTACGAAATCAATAAAAGAACATGATGGAATACAGTTCCAGTAGCTAGTACAATGCTACGCCACCTTGAAAGCACAAGTGCTCCCTGGGTGATTTTGGTAATTAATGTCAACATATCTCTTGTTGGACTAATGCTTTCATCTAGTATGCTTCAGATAAGTTCAACAGTGGAGTGGCATGGACAAGAGGATGTGGAACTCCTTCAAGATGATAAGGACAAAGGATTGGCTCAAGCTCAAAGCTCAAGACTCTACACTTTTCATTTTAGTGATCCAAGATCACATTGAGTCCATAGGAAAGCCAATACTATTAAGAGGGGATGAGGTGTTGCTTAATGGCTTGCTTGCTCAAAGTGCTTAGTGATATGCTCCAAAGCCCTCAACCACTTTCTCACATCCACATATGTCCCAAAACCAAAAGTCAAACTCGGCCCCACCGAAACTTTCTATCCGGCGCCACCGAGTTCACTTGACATAGCCACTGCTAGAAACCCAAGTCAATTCGGTCTCACCAATGGGATCTCGGTCTCACCGAGATGGGCTTGCAAACTCTCTGTTATCTATTGCATTAATTTCGGTCTCACCGAAATATGGAATCGGTACCACCGAGTTTGCTTGGCCAACTCTCTGTTGTGCTTATTACCCAAATCGGTCCAACCGAGTTTGTGTAATCGGTCCAACCGAGATAAGGCTTTACCCTAACCCTAGCACATCGATCCCACCGAGTTGACATATCGGTCCCACCGAAATGCCTAACGGTCACATTATGAACCAAATTGGTCCGGCCGAGTTTTCTAATTCGGTCCCACCGAGTTTGGTGATTTGTGTGTAACGGTTAGATTTTGTGTGGAGGCTATATATACCCCTCCACCCACTCTTCATTCGTAGAGAGAGCCATCGGAACATGCCAACACTTCCAACATATATTTTCTGAGAGAGAACCACCTACACTTGTGTTGAGGTCAAGATATTCCATTCCAACCACATAAATCTTGATCTCTAGCCTTTCCCAAGTTGCTTTCCACTCAAATCATCTTTCTACCAAATCCAATCCTATGAGAGAGAGTTGAGTGTTGGGGAGACTATCATTTGAAGCACAAGAGCAAGGAGTTCATCATCAACACACCATCTATTACCTCTTGGAGAGTGGTGTCTCCTAGATTGGTTAGGTGTCACTTGGGAGCCTCCGTCAAGATTGTGGAGTTGAACCAAGGAGTTTGTACGGGCAAGGAGATCGCCTACTTCGTGAAGATCTACCCTAGTGAGGCAAGTCCTTCGTGGGCGATGGCCATGGTGGGATAGACAAGGTTGCTTCTTCGTGGACCCTTCGTGGGTGGAGCCCTCCGTGGACTCGCGCAACCGTTACCCTTCATGGGTTGAAGTCTCCATCAATGTGGATGTACGATAGCACCACCTATCGGAACCACGGATAAAAAATCTCCCTGTCTCCAATTGCGTTTGCACAATTCAATCCCATCCCTTTACATTCTTGTAACTTGCATGATTTACTTTCCGCTGCTCATATACTCTTGTCATGCTTGCTTGATATGTATTGTGAATGTTTGAACTTGTGCTAAACTCCACTTCAACTTAAAGAATTTAAAAACTGTAACTTTTCTTGCTAAGAGTCTATTCACCACCCTCTAGACACTTCTTCTCGATCCTTTCAATTGGTATCAGAGCATTGGTCTCCATTGCTTTGGTTTAAACACCTTTGGAGGAAGATGGATGAGTCTACGTTGGGGAGTCTTAGACATAGAGTGCCTATACTTGATGGAGAGTTCTTTCATGAGTGGAAAAATAAGATGCTTGAGATTTTCAATGAATATCACTTGAACAAGTACATTACTAGTCCTTGCATTTCCCCTAGTGATCCCTTGCATCCCTCTCCCGATGAGGATCTTGACATGATTCGCAATCTTAGAACTATCAATCTTATCATTAGAGGATTGCCCGAAAATTTTATTGCTAGCTTACCTACTCTTGACTGTGCCTACACTATATGGAGATTTCTTGAGGAACGATTCCCAAATTATTCCTTGAAAAATCTAGACGAAATTCTTCATAAGTCTATTGCCTTGAGTAAGATGAGTACTAGTGATCCTAAGTTTGATGATTGTCTATTTGAGCTTCGTGATCTCATGCGTGCCATAGGAGATGTTGGAATTATTAGCAATATCATTTCCGAAGTCATTAGAATTCATAGAGATGAACATTGTTACGGTCATACTTCTAATGAATTACCCTCTCTAGGAGTTGATCAATCACAAGACAATATAGAACATGGATACTATGATGAGGATGATGATAGTGACTATGAACTTGATGATGCTATGACACACTTTGGGCTTATGGCAAATCTTCGCGGCTACATGGCTGGAGGAAAGCAATGGGTCCTTGATAGTGGATGTACTGATCATATGACCGGAGACAAAGATATGTTTCGTGAGCTTGCTGAAAACGACGGCCCTCGAAAGTACGTCACTTTCGGTGATAACTAAAAGGGTAAGGTGGTTGGCCTTGGTAAGGTGGCCATCTCACATGACAGCTCCATACAAAATGTTATGCTCGGTTAATCGCTTGGGTACAATTTACTTTCCGTATCTAGACTTGCTGACTTTGGTTTCAACGTCCTATTTACTGAAGTAGATTGCCAAGTGTTTTGTAGAGATAATCATAAAATGGCCTTTACCGGTATCCGTAGAGGTGATCTTTACATTGTTGATTTCACTAAAAAGGCTCAACCTAGAACTTGCTTAATTGCTAAATCCTCAAAAGGCTGGTTGTGGCATAGAAGGTTAGGTCATGTGGGCATGCGAAATCTTGATAAGCTTATTAAGGGTGATCATATCCTTGGAGTAAAAGATGTTATATTTGACAAGGATAGACTTTGTAGTGCTTGTCAAGCAGGAAAACAAGTTGGAGGAAGCCACCCCGTGAAGAACATTATGACCACTAGAAGACCACTCGAGCTACTCCATATGGATCTCTTTGGTGCCAATGCCAACAAGAGTCTCAGTAGTAACTCATTTGGTCTAGTCATAGTTGATGATTTTTCAAGATTTACGTGGGTGTTATTTCTTGATGATAAATCGCAGGTCCAAAAGATCTTCAAAATTTTTACTAGGAAGGCCCAAAACCAATTTTAAGTGAAGATCAAAAAGGTTCGGAGCGACAATGGAATGGAGTTCAAGAACGCAAATGTGGATACCTTTCTTGACGAAGAAGGGATTTCACACGAGTTCTCGGCTACGTACATGCCTCAACAAAATGGAGTTGTTGAGAGGAAGAACCGGACTCTTATTTAGATGGCAAGAACGATGCTTGATGAGTACAGGACTCCAAAACACTTTTGGGCGGAAGCGGTTGAGACGGCTTGTCATGCAGCAAATCGCTTGTATCTTCACAAGCTACTCGGCAAGACGGCATACGAGCTCCTCACCAGTAACAAACCCCAAGTTGGATACTTTCGAGTATTTGGCTTGAAGTGTTACATTCTTGATGAGCATCGTCGCTCTAAATTTGCCCCTAAATCTCATGAGGGTTTCCTACTTGGTTATGGCTCAAACTCTCACACTTACCGTGTCTACAACAGTTTCACCCAAAAGGTTGAAGAGACGGTAGATGTGAAGTTTGATTAATCTAATGGCTCGCAAGTAGAGCAATTGCCAATTGATGTAGGAGATAAAGATCCTTCGGAAGCAATCCAAGACTTATCTATTGGCAAGATTCATCCAACGGAGGTAAAGGAGAGTACCTTGTCCGTCCAAGTGGAAGCTTCTGCCTCACGACAAGGTGAACCAAGAATTGATACAGAAGCATCCACAAGTGGGACACACCAAGACGAAGAAAACGAGGAAGTACACCAAGATGAACATCAACAACCTCCTTCTCCACCGCGACAAGAGAACGACAACGCCAACAATGAAGAAGGCCAAGAAGAAGGAGATGATGATGATGAAGAAGATGTTCCACCCCGACCCAAGCAAAAGCTCTCACGAGTTAGAGCAAGAGTCGCCAGAGACCATCCCGTCGAGAAAATATACAATGATATTCAAACCGGGAGAATCACTCGCTCTAAATCTTGTTTGGCCAACTTCTGTGAACATTATTCATTCATCTCTAGCATTGAACCTATGAAGGTTGAAGAAGCATTGGAAGATCCGGATTGGATAAATGCCATGCATGAAGAGCTACACAAATTTGAGATAAATCAAGTATGGACATTGGTCGAGAAGCCTGACAACAACCACAACATCATCGGTACCAAATGGGTGTTTCGCAACAAGCAAGATGAAGATGGTCAAGTCGTCCGCAACAAAGCTCGTCTAGTTGCCCAAGGCTACACTCAAGTCGCAGGTATGGTGAGACATATGCCCCCGTTGCTAGACTTGAGTCCATCTGCATCTTACTTGCATATGCTAATCACCATGATATCACTTTATACCAAATGGACAGTAAAAGTGCTTTTTAAATGGTGAAATTGAGGAGGAAGTTTATGTTAAACAACCTCCCAGCTTTGTAAATCCCAAGAAACCCGATCATGTTTACAAACTTCACAAATCCCTTTATGGTCTTAAGCAAGCTCCTAGAGCGTGGTATAAATGCTTGACCAAGTTCCTTATTGAAAAAGGCTTTGAGATTGGAAAGATAGATTCTACTCTTTTCACTAAAAGGGTTAATGGTGAATTATTTGTATGCCAAATTTATGTTGATGATATCATATTTGGTTCAACTAACCCTCACTTTAGTGAAAAGTTTGGAAAGCTAATGTCAAAGAAGTTTGAGATGTCTATGATGAGTGAACTCAAGTTCTTTATTGGTTTGCAAATCAAGAAAACTAAGGAAGGCACCTTTGTTTCTCAAACAAAGTACACCAAGGACTTATTTAAGAAGTTCAACATGCAAGAAAGCAAAGGTATGAAAACTCCCATGCCTACTAGTGGACATCTTGACTTGACTAAGGATGGTAAACCAGTTGATCAAAAGGTTTATCGCTCTATGATTGGATCATTGTTATATCTATGTGCCTCTCGTCCCGATATTATGCTAAGCGTGTGCATGTGTGCACGATATCAAGCGGCCCCCAAAGAATGTCATCTTAAGGCTGTGAAAAGGATAGTGAGATACTTAATACATACACCAAATTTTGGTATTTGGTATCCTAAGAGGTCCTCTTTTGATCTTGTTGGCTATTCCGACTCGGACTATGCTGGAGACAAGGTTGAAAGAAAGTACTCTTCGGGTACTTGTCAATTTATTGGTAGATCTCTTGTGTCTTGGTCTTCCAAGAAACAAAACTCGGTATCCTTATCCACCGCCGAAGCGGAATACATTGCCGCTGGTTCATGTTGTGCTCAGTTACTTTGGATGACCCAAACTCTTAAAGATTATGGGATATATGTGAAACATGTTCCTTTGCTTTGTGACAATGAAAGTGCCATTAAGATTGCTCATAATCCCATGCAACATTCCCGGACTAAGCATATTGAAGTTCGTCATCATTTCATTCGAGATCATGTTGCTAAAGGGGATATTGATCTTAAGCATGTTCGTACCTATAAGCAATTGGCGGATATATTCACCAAACCGCTTGATGAGAAAATCTTTTGCCGGTTGAGAGGAGAATTGAACATCATTGATGCTTCAAACTTGGAGTAGGAACTCCATTTGGATACATGCAAGGCATGAGCCTATGACTAATCCGTGCTATTTCCTTCATGATGCTATTCATATGTCTTGGATATATTTGCACCCTTGCATGGTATCTAGCCCTTGTAGGTACTTGGATGAATCTAAATCCATGAGATTGCAACTCACTCACATCTTGAGCAATCTCTACATCACCAAGTCGCTACAATACGGTGGTTGATGACAAGGAAGCACGAAACCCTTCAACATATCCTTTGACAAATTCTATATGTCAAATTTCATTTGGTATCAAGTTTCATGATTGTCATTTTGGATACACAAGTGCTATTCCTTTCAAGACTAACCCATGTAGGTAGATGAACTCAAATTACAAGTGGTGCTCCCAACCCTTGATGAGCTACATCAACCTTGAGCATCCCACACAAGTTCAACTACATGATCAAGATCAACACCACCACCCAAGGTATGTCATTCCATCTTAGAGAAGCTTTACTCCAAGTCATGGATCAAAGCAACTCAACAATATGTGAATACATCAAATGCTTAAACGAAAAATGGTAACCCCATTTTGAGCTTAAATGATGAGTATGACTTATGATCAAGTGTTCTCACTTGACTCCTTAGTCAATATACTCTAACATAGGTGACTTTGTCACCGCCCAATTCTAGATGAAGTTCTCTAGTGTTCCTTTGAGACTTTGCATATTTATTCCCCTTCCTTTATCAAAAAAAACTTCATCTAGATTTTCTTTCCTCTGCTTTGTTCTGCATTCCCTGCATCCAATTCCTTGCAAATTCTTCATTTAATTCCCTGCAAATCTTTGTGAGATCTTATTTGCCTAGTGAGCTGAGGTGACAAGTGCTTTCTCTGTGATGAACTCGGTCACACCGATCTGTTGCTTTCGGTCCAACCGAATCCTTTCGGCGCAACCGAAGCACACAACCTGGTGCCACCGATTTCACTGCAGACAAAACAACTTACCACTTGATCCTACATTCCTTTTTGCTCCAGCTCCACTCAATAATTCTTGTCCTCTACCAGCATCACATTTTATACGCTGCTTTGCTCTGTGACTCAAGGACCAAACCTATTTTGACTCACACTCCAGAGGATTCCTTCTTGGAAATTGATGTCAAAGGGGGAGAGATAGTTCACATCAAAGCTTAATCCTTCAAAAAGGGGAGAGAATGCTTCAAACAGGGGGGAAAGAAGATACCCCAGATGCCTGGTGTTCAAGAGGAGAGAAGTCACATGTCTTTAGAGGGGAAAGACATGTTCATGTTGTTTGTGTATTTTCTTTGCTCTGATTTTCTGTTCCTTATCTTCTCCCAGTATCCCATATAAGATTCAGGGGGAGCAAGACATCTAAGGGAAGAAGATCTTCGAATTCATTGCATATCTTTACCTTTGGGGACATGTCTATATCTAATAGAGTATCTAGTGCTCACACTCTACATGTCATCCCAATCTTGGTACTCTTGTGGTTCCTTTTGTTTGCTCTGGCTAGTAGATGTATCTGTGTTATCTAACCTTGTTTACTCAGGTTCAACCCTTTCTAAGCCAACTCAAGACCACAAGGTAAGTATATGCATCACACTCATGTGCATGAGGATATCTTGCTGATGTACATACTGTTTGCAAGAAGGACTCATGAGCATGGAGGTACATTTCCCATATTCACACCATTTGCTCTGATGCATACAACCAAGATACATGTAACACATTGCTTACTCTGTCATGCTTATGCACTCACATGCTCTTATATTCCATATTTACATGATTGCATACATGTAGGGGGAGCCTATGCATGTTACATGTCTTTCCAAAGCTTTGCCTGTTATTCTCTATATCTTTATCTAAAGCTTTGATGTATGTTGTCATCAATTACCAAAAAGGGGGAGATTGAAAGCACAAGTGCTCCCTGGGTGATTTTGGTAATTAATGTCAACATATCTCTTGTTGGACTAATGCTTTCATCTAGTATGCTTCAGATAAGTTCAACAGTGGAGTGGCATGGACAAGAGGATGTGCAACCCCTTCAAGATGATAAGGACAAAGGATTGGCTCAAGCTCAAAGCTCAAGACTCTACACTTTTCATTTTAGTGATCCAAGATCACATTGAGTCCATAGGAAGGCCAATACTATTAAGAGGGGATGAGGTGTTGCTTAATGGCTTGCTTGCTCAAAGTGCTTAGTGATATGCTCCAAAGCCCTCAACCAGTTTCTCACATCCACACATGTCCCAAAACCAAAAGTCAAACTCGGCCCCACCGAAACTTTCTATCCGGCGCCACCGAGTTCACTTGACATAGCCACTGCTAGAAACCCTAATCAATTCGGTCTCACCAATGGGATCTTGGTCTCACCGAGATGGGCTTGCAAACTCTCTGTTATCTATTGCATTAATTTCGGTCTCACCGAAATATGGAATCGGTACCACCAGTTTGCTTGGCCAACTCTCTGTTGTGCTTATTACCCAAATCGGTCCAACCCAGTTTGTGTAATCGGTCCAACTGAGATAAGGCTTTACCCTAACCCTAGCACATCGGTCCCACCGAGTTGACATATCGGTCCCACCGAAATGCCTAACGGCCACATTATGAACCAAATCGGTCCGACCGAGTTTTCTAATTCGGTGTAACATCCCAAATTTTCAATTTGGAATGTTATACATTAGGTCATCATTGCATACCATATTTTATTGCATTTTGGCTTGATCCTAGAAATTTTACGCAACTCAAGGACCCACGCAGAGAGTTCGGAATTTCTTTATTTTCATATTTGAGTTTTCTCGAATTTTGAAAAGAGGATCGTTTGATTTTAATTATTTTCTCTTTGAATATTTCTTTTATAAAAATAAAAGAGAGAGGATAAAATGACTTCCTCAAAATAAAGAGATATTGGAGATTTAATATTAAAATCAAATAAGAATTTTATTCGGAGTTTTATCGCTATTTTATTTGAATTAGAAAAAATATGCGTTTTTCAAAATTGCATTAGAGTCCCGTATAAATGTTCACCTTGTCCGGTAGATTTTTAGAGGACGGGGAACATTATTTTAGGATTTTTGGAGTCCGTTTAATATTTCTTTTCTTCGTTTTTCTGCACGAAATTGCTTTTAAAAAAAGTGAACCGACTTAGCCGGGCTGTACCCGACCCGGACTCGTTCGACCGGCCTCTTATAAGGCCCGCCCGGGAACCCCCAGCCCAGCCAAACCCTAGCCCCTCCGCCGTCGCTCGCGCCGCCGCCGCCGCCGCCGGAACCTGTCGCCATCGCCCCGCCCGACGCCCGCCGGAGTGCGCCGCCGCTGCCGGAGTTGCCGCCGCCCTCGCCGGATCTCGTCGAGGTAGCCGCAGCCGGTTTTCTCGAAAAACCGATCGTTTTTTTAAACCCTAGATCTATTTGAGTTTCGTTCGCAGTTTGAGTTTCGTTGCTCTGTTTGATTTGATTCTTTTTGCAAACCAGAGTTCTTAAGTTGAACTTTCTGGTTAGATCTTCTTATTTGAGTTTTACCCGTGCATCTTTGCTTAATTGCTTATTATATGCTTGTTTGTTTGCGATAGAGTACCCGGAGTGCGAAGCGTGCTACTACGAGTCTCTAGGGTTCACGGATCATCAGCAAGGCAAGTAACACTTTGATCATACCTCTTTACTACCCGGTTTTATTGCATTAGATCAATCCTCAAACAATTGCATGGTTAGGATCTGATTAAATTGTGGGTTTGGGAAGTAGATGAGGTAGTACCTATTCACCTGTTTATTATCAAACCTATGGGAGTTACTTCTACATTGCTTAAATTGCTATGCTATGCTCGTAGACGTGGTTTGGGTTTGAGTGTATTCATGACAGATGTGAGTATTGTTAATTAATGGTTAACTTAAGGTGGCAACTTTAATACACATCTGGGTGGACTGAGGCACCTGGGGAACTCAGTGTTGCCTGTAATTTCTTGGAAATCCCGGGGTACCATGTGATTCTCCTATGGACTGCCACCCAGGCTCAAAGGGATCATAAGATTATTCATGCTAGAAACTTCCGTGTGCAGCCACATGCCATTATGGGCTCTGGCATAGTTGAGTAAGTTGTGGGAAACCTTTCCATGATGGGCTAGCAGATGTAGGGGATTGTAGGTGTACCGGCCTATCTATCGTTTAAGGGGACCTCTTCAGAAAGACTGTGTCTCGGTCATCCGTTTCTCAAACATTATGTAGTGCGAGAAATCCAACAGAGGAGATCGAGTCTTGTGGGGAAAAGTGTATAAACTATTCATGGTCGTTGTCTTTCACTCAGTGATGCCGTTGGAGTTGATGGACTCACTTTATCTTCCAAGCCTTCCGCTGTTATCGTATTAGATGGCCTTAAGCCATATTTATTTTAATAAGTTCTCTTTTGAGACATTCGATGTAATAAGTGTGTGATTGCTACTCTGTTATAAATCCTCAAGTATTGTGCGTGTCAGCATTACCGATCCAGGGATGACACTGATGCACAGAGATCAGACTGTTTGAGGTCTGGTCGCTACATTCGGTCCCACCGAGTTTGGTGATTTGTGTGTAACGGTTAGATTTTGTGTGGAGGCTATATATACCCCTCCACCCACTCTTCATTCGTAGAGAGAGCCATCAGAACATGCCAACACTTTCAACATATATTTTCTGAGAGAGAACCACCTACACTTGTGTTGAGGTCAAGATATTCCATTCCAACCACATAAATCTTGATCTCTAGCCTTTCCCAAGTTGCTTTCCACTCAAATCATCTTTCTACCAAATCCAATCCTATGAGAGAGAGTTGAGTGTTGGGGAGACTATCATTTGAAGCACAAGAGCAAGGAGTTCATCATCAACACACCATCTATTACCTCTTGGAGAGTGGTGTCTCCTAGATTGGTTAGGTGTCACTTGGGAGCCTTCGTCAAGATTGTGGAGTTGAACCAAGGAGTTTGTACGGGCAAGGAGATCGCCTACTTCGTGAAGATCTACCCTAGTGAGGCAAGTCCTTCGTGGGCGATGGCCATGGTGGGATAGACAAGGTTGCTTCTTCGTGGACCCTTCGTGGGTGGAGCCCTCCGTGGACTCGCGCAACCGTTACCCTTCGTGGGTTGAAGTCTCCATCAACGTGGATGTACGATAGCACCACCTATCGGAACCACGGATAAAAAATCTCCGTGTCTCCAATTGCGTTTGCACAATTCAATCCCATCCCTTTACATTCTTGCAACTTGCATGATTTACTTTTCGCTGCTCATATACTCTTGTCATGCTTACTTGATATGTATTGTGAATGTTTGAACTTGTGCTAAAACTCCACTTCAACTTAAAGAATTTAAAAACTGTAACTTTTCTTGCTAAGAGTCTATTCACCCCCCTCTAGACACTTCTTCTCGATCCTTTCACACCTCATCTTGCAATACAAATAAAACAACCCATCTTGATTTCCTTTCCCTTTTATTTGATGAGCCCATATTAAGAGTTATTTTCAGTAAATCATAGATGTAGCGAGATAGATTCAACACGACCAACCATGTTGACGCGGAGCGAGATGAATGGGTCTTCTGGAGATTCGATGACTCTGGCGACGAGTTCGGTCTATTTGGTGCATGGAGATCTTAAATTCATATGTGAGTGGTGGGTGTTGAGGCGGTATCACCATTATTGTTGTGAGAAAATGGAGTTTACTGAGCACGTAGTCCATGGATAGTGAAGAGTGCAACGGGGAGATGCCAATAAAAGAATATGTGACTGTCAAGATCATGTTCAACACTAGATGCTTCAATACATGCTAATAGAGAAAAACACATATCATAAAATAAAAAACATCATAGCACTCTCTATTTTCAACATTGAGCACTCATGCACTAGTTACCTGCAAAGTCGAATGTGAAATTAGTTATTGCATTAGCTTGTGTGCTAAAAAAGGTAAGAGGGCAACATATCCTTTTGCATCGATGACATGCCTGATGCCAAAATTAGTTGGCCCAAATGCCGACTAACCAGGATATTAATCTCGGAGCCCTCTCCTAGCGCCCCGTGCTCTAATGGTTCGCGGGGTGTAAGTTGTTAGGTTAAAAGAGTAGCCTGTGAGAAGAGGCGCCCGCTTGGATGACCCATGTTTCACACGCTTTAGACTCCTATATGCAATGACTTCTTTTGTCATCTTTGTGTGTACCTTCCAATTTTGCATAACTTATAGAAACTACAAGTTAAAATATATTGAAATACACAAACAAAAGTGAGGGAAAATCAGCAGTAACTTTTGTGGGGATAACTGAAAGGGATTATTTTACTACAATTCCCCCGTGATGAAACCACATGTTTGATCCTTTGTGTCTTACTAAGGCAGGTAAAACGATAGCGAGACATCTGAGTGACCAAACTTTAAGCTTTGCGACAACAAGCATCGGTATTATATGAGTCTCTGTAGTGACTGTATTAATCTTCATGTTCCGGGACAAATATTTATATATGTGGTGTTGTTGGAAAATTTGGGCCTTTTGATGGGCCCATTGAGAGTGGGTGCCCCATCATCCCCATAAAGAGTGAAGTTTTGGGAGACGGGCCTGAGCCCGTTATATCAAAAAACTCGAAAAATGATATTTTCAAGTTTTGAAAAAATAATAAAAAGGTGAAAACTTGTACATCTTCAATACGTATCTGTAAAATTCGTTCAAAATATTATGATTCAGAAACCTTGAACTGGGTACGCCCACAAAGGGTTAGAACAGTTGTTACCAAATGTCAATTATCAAAAAAGAAATGGCAGCACCCGCACCCACACCAACATTTGGGCGTGGCAGCGGCAGCCGAGGTGGATGGCGAACTGTCGGCGGCGGTTGTCCGGGCAAAGCGTCACGGACAGCAGTAGTAGGGGCACGGCACGAGGACAGCGAAGCCGCCTGTGAGATTTTAGGAGAAGCTGAGCTCTCGCCCCCCCCCCCCCCCCCCCCCCCCGTCTAAATAAATCATACAGTTTCTTTCTTGCTAATCATCAACCTTGTTTTGTATCTAGCCTGGATCACCTAATTCACCTCAGATTCCGTCCATGATTGCCACCTGAACCCTACCTTTTTCTGTGCAGGCGCTACACGGTTCCGTTTGGTCACTGAGACCGACAGTGCTCCTTTGAAAATCCGAGTGAGTGTGCAATTGGTTGCCAGTAGGCAGGCTAAGCTGGCTTCACTGTCAAGCATGGCTGAATAATGATAATATCGTCAGTTGTGAATACTTTCCTAAACAATGCCAGGTAGGTTAGGCCATGCCATGCCACCAACCTCTCCTTTCCTCCTCCAGGTTGAAGCAGCAATTATATGATACTAGTATAGTACCATGCCATGCAATCCCTGGCTGTCAATCTGAGCATCCAGCCTGAAGAACTGAACCATCAAATTTCTATGTGAAAGCTAGTAGTAAAGTATAGAAAATGAATCTCATCAAGGAAGAAAAGGGACAAGGAATCATAAGCTGAGCAGCAAGGTGCCACCAACCAGGAGGTCGGTCATAAGCGACGCTCAGCTTTACCCCTGAAAGTATAGCGCCTTTATCATACGGAGATATATCTTTTACATAAACACGATCCGGCGAAACCAACCAAAAAATCCCTATGCCTACCATAATTAATCCAGTAATGTACAGATGCTATCACGATCTCTCCATAGACGCTTTCCATGGTTCCACACCTGACTCAACCCATGGAGCCGCAAACGAGCTTGTTTGTAGTAGGCCTGCGCCATCCAGCTTCTTTCTTGATCATGCACAAGGGTCCGGAAGAATGACCGTTTCCATCATAGCTAGGTCTCTTGATTTCTCCACCTTGAATTGTCTGCTTTTGATTGACCTTTTGGTGTGTCCCTTGGTGTGTCGTTCCCGCTGCTATCGCCAGGTTCACCCGAAGGTGTTTCCCCCAATTTCGCTTGACCTGGAGCTCTGCCAGCTCGGCGGTCCTGGCAATAAGAGTAACAAAAGGTATATCACTATAAATAAACACATTTTCTCCGTAAAAACTCTTCTTAAGTAAATTTTGAACTAATTATGAGGGGAAAGGTTGTTATTCAGATATTAAAAGGCAAATGGCTGGCTTCATTTACACACATCTTAAACCTGAACAGATTCAAACTGGAAAGAAGATGCTGAAATCCATATTTACGAGGGGAAAGGTTGTTATTTAGATATTAAAAGGCAAATGGCTGGCTTCATTTACACACATCTTAAACCTGAACAGATTCAAACTGGAAATAAGATGCTGAAATCCATATTTCGTGTAACAAAGAGAAAAAGTATCAACCCGCCATGTAACTTACAATGACCAAAAGGGAGCCCTTTCAGCAACAGGCAAAAGAGAAAATGTATGGTGTAACAATCTAAAGTAAAACAAAGTACTATGATACTTGACGTGTTCATCTTGATGTCCTTTCCCAGCAACACGAAAAATAAATAGGGGTAACAAATATATTGCAAAATTATTCTTGAGATAATTGTTATTAAATGGCATCTACTTGAAAATAAAGATAAAAAATTTGCCATGCCATATTGACTTACATCTCTGTAGGGGAAATCATCAACTTCAAGCATGTGAATCACATGACCAATCTTTGGCCTCTTGCGAGCTTCAGGGTCTACACATCGCAGAGCCACTAGCAAAGCCTTTTTCAGTGCCCTTGAAGTCGGCTTCTCGGTCATCTTGGGATCCAAAACCCCCTCTGAATTCCGGCTGCTCACCATTGTCTTCAGCCATTCAACGAGATTAACCTGAAAGATTAATCTGCAGAATTTATAAATGCATTTCACGAGTGCTTAATTTAGCACTGGTTATAAGGAGGCACGGCCATTACTAACCTCTCCAGGTGGCCTGTTGTAATCTACTGGTACCCTACCAGATATTATTTCCATAATAAGAATCCCAAAACTGTAGACATCACTAGTTTCATTCAACATGCCAGTGCCTGCATATTCTGGAGCAACGTACCTGCAATAACAAGAGATACATAAGCAACTATGTTCATGTTTATCTTGTGTGACGATGATTTTTATAAGTATCGTACTAACCCAAATGTCCCCATAACCCTGGTCGTGACGTAACTCCTCTCTGAGCCCAAAAGCTTTGCTAGCCCAAAATCAGAAAGCTTAGCGTTCCAATGCTTGTCAAGTAGGATATTGCTTGACTTGACATCACGGTGAACCACTTTTGGCTCAAGTCCCTCATGCAAATACATTAAACTGCACAACTAGGTAACTGTGTAAGTATTAAGTAGTGGTAAATATTTTGTTAGATCATCAGTAACTCACATGCACTTACCCTTTTGCTGATCCAAGAATAATCTTCATTCTTATGTCCCATGTAAGAGGGCTCACAGGACCAACATCACCATGAACCCATTGCTCTAAAGTTCCATTATTGACGAACTCATACACAAGCATCCTGAAAAGAGTTCATATACAACACATTTTATGTTACAAGTGCCTCACTTATCGAATACAGGAGTTCAACTTATCGCTCAAGAGGTACCTTTGGTTGCCCTCAGCACAGTATCCAAGCAGCCGCACGAGGTTCTTGTGTCGCACCCGCCCGATTGCTTCGACCTCAACCTTGAATTCCCTCTCAGCCTGGCCCCTAACAAACCGAGTACATTACTAAATTCAGCAACACAAAAACCACACGTTACACAAATCACACATTTCAGCCTCTCAAATGGCAGCTACCACGCTAAGCATGCTAACAACGACTTGCCATTTTTTTTATCAAGTTCTTGCACAATGTCACCATCTGAATTGTCAATATCTCAAGTCAGATTCAGTGACCCGGTGCACCCATCAAATTATACATCTTGCTTAAACCCAAATCAATTAGACGCCAATAAGAAACAAGGCTCTAAATTTGGCTATACTTGAGTTCACGGGAAGCGCTGTTACCTGTTATTCAGCAAATTCTTGACGGCGACCTGTGTGCCGTCCTCGAGAATGCCGTGGTACACGATGCCGTAGCCGCCCTCGCCAATCACCTTCTCGTCGGCGAACATTGCCGTCGCTGCCTCGAGCTCCTTGAGAGTGTACCAGTGGCCCCACCCCAGGTGTGAGACCTCGGGCACACCCGGCTCCGGACCACCTCCGCGGCTCTCGCCACTGGCCCCGCGCGACGACGGGCCCCCGCTACGCTGATGGTGGGGCGGCGGCTGCTCCGGGAACGTGATGCGGTGCTCCTTGCCGGTCTCGATCTGGATTGACTCCTGCGGGGACGCCTGGAGAATCTGAGCGAGCGGCACCTTGGGCGCGGTGCCCCCCGCAGGGGCCTGCGCGCCGCGAGAGGGCACCTCTTGGATGTCCTTGGGTGGCTTGGTGGGGTTCTTGGGATGGGCACTGGGCGCGACGGTGGCGAGGTGGAGGACGGGGGCGGCGGGGGCGCGGCGTCGGCGGCGACGGCGGTTGGCGAGAAGGCACAGGAGGGAGAGGAGGACGAGGAGGAGCACGAAGGCGGCGCCGACGCCGATGCCAACGAGCTCCCACAGGTGGAGCCCGAAGACGACGGTGCTCTGGTCCGAGTCCGACATCGGACCGCGGCGGCGAAGCTCGTCGGCTCAACCAGGAATGGCGGATCTCCGCAACAACTCTGGCTTTCTTGC
This sequence comes from Triticum aestivum, assembly GCF_018294505.1. Lineage (NCBI taxonomy): Eukaryota > Viridiplantae > Streptophyta > Magnoliopsida > Poales > Poaceae > Triticum > Triticum aestivum. The sequence continues at coordinate 386,121,899 of NC_057799.1, read as the reverse complement.
AGAATTCGGTGCTAAAGAGAGATCGGGTTTCGAACAGAACAGCCCGCTAAAGCTTGGATTCCTGCAGAGAATTGGAGCGGAAAGGCTGGATTCCCTCAGAGAATAAATGAATGGGCAATCCAGGCGGCCAAGATTGGATTTCGCAGAGGATGATGCAGTGGGAAGCGCTGGGGCTTTTGGGTGAGGAGGTGAATTTAGGACAGGATGGAGTGACGAAAAAGGGTGGATTTGAGGGGCGGCAGGGCCCGAGACGTTGGATTTGGGAGCAATGTGGAGGCAGAGACCAAAGATTAGACGATTGTTTTGGGGTAAAGGGTGAGGGGTGGTTAATTTGTTCTTGATAAAAGATTGGATTGTGGTTGGGAGGAGGGTTTGGGGGAGGGGAGGGTGGTTGGTGGTGATCTTTAGAGTAACAACAAATCAACGAGGGAATGGAGAGCGAAGGATCAATTATTAGGAGCGGTACTCCCTACTCCCACAGACGGTGTGGAGAGAGAGAGATGAGTGAGGACTGATGGGTTGCAGGAGGGGAGGAGCGCCAGTGCCAGTGCCAGTGCCTAGTGGGAGCTGTGAGGGAGTGGTGAGTGGTGACAGGGTGTGTGTGTGTGTGGCTGCTTTTCTTTGCTTTGGCCATTGCAATTGCATGCATGGAGGATTAGATTAGACAAGTCAAGGGTCAAGGCCTAATAAAATAAGTAGATCAGGTCAGAAGAGAAAGAGAAGTAGGGGCATGGATGGAGGGTAGGAGGATGATATTTTGGGGGCCTGAAAAAGGGGAGGAGCTGGAGAGAGCTGATGCGAGCTGTCACGCAGTATTGGACTATGAGGGAGAACGTCCAATTGGTTGCACTGTCTCGGATCTGGTTTTTTTTTCTATATTTTTTTATTGTTGATTGGTTTCGAATGGCTTATCACCTTCGTAGCACATTTTTCTTATTTTTCATGCGACTTTCCTGTCTGTGTGCCTTGGTACCATGAAAAATCGACATCCGCTCATTGACCTGTGCGGGTGCGACGACGCGGCTTGTCGCGGCGTCACTAACAGAGCTGAGAAAAACTTGACTGGTGCGGGCATGGGGAGGTTTTTAGCTCCGGCCGTTGCTCGGATTAGATAGTTACCTTTGCTGGAGGCGGGGAAGAAATTTGACCTATGCGGGTGGGGGTCTTTTTCCTTCGACCGCCTCTCGAATTAGATAGCTACTCCGTCAGATGCAGGGATGACGCGGTTTGACGTGGCACTGCAGCCGAAGGCGAGGTAAGGTTGAGAGGAAAGTTGGGTGGCCAAAGGAGGAAAAAAAAGCAAGAGTCTAGGAGGAAGAAGATGATACACAATGTTCGAGTGATCTCTTTTTTATGCTCATTCACATAGATTGGAATATACTTCTTTACATTTCATCAAAATGTCTATTCTACATGTGTGCGGTTTTTGTGCTCTTCTATTTTGTGAAAACATGTCTATCAAATTTCTGTGTATTTTCCATTCATGTGTTTTTCCTCTTATTGATGTTTCTCATCCATGTGATAAAAAGGGATGTTTGAATACACGTATATGAATTTCTCACACACGATTGTGTAATTCGTTCTTTCCACTTTGGCCAATGGTTTGATGGCTGAAACACCTTCTTCTGGATTGAACGATGGCTTGATGCACAATTGTAAATCTAGCAAACTCATAATATCGGCCACCTCTAAAATTGGTTGGAGTGCCCTTCATGAGTTTTTGTAGGCCGCCGAGCATTTGTGTTAATTTAGAGTAAACGTATCTCTGTAGCCTTCATAATTTCCTCTTATATGTTTTCCTATATTTGTGCATATACACTCTTGATTCTCGTTCTCACATGTATTTAATCTTTCGCGATTCAACAAGATTTCAAACCATACCATATTCTTCAAGAATCAAATTCAAATATAAACATAACGTGAAGTTCAACCAAAAGCAATCATCATAGGCTCAAAATGCATGAAGGAAAGATGAAGCACCATGTACACATTCGACCGACGTGTACAAATCACATGTCACTGGCAAGGCCACGTCCTCCCATGTGTGCACCCCCTCCTCCGGTGTATTGGTTGCTCCATGGCATCCTGGAAGTCATGATCTCCGCTCGCAAGCTCTGTCAATGATCTTGATGTTTCATACATTGCATTTGGATCCAACATCATGAACTGGTTCTTCTCTGCCATCTTGTCTCTTGCATTAATCAATACTCCTCAAGCAGAAGCATACACGTCTACATCTCTTCCTTTCACCTTTACTTTCGTGCATATGTTTCCATTGTGCCATCTTATCTTGTTCCTCCCCTCCAACTCAAACTTCACTCGCTGCCTGTTCTCCTCCAACTCCTTATTTGTCTTGATCAACTCACTAATCTCGTCTTTATCCGCTTCACCTCACCTTGTGTCTTGAGCATCTCTTTTTATCTCTTCCTCCCATCGGGTCGCCCGACGCTTGACCCCGAAGAAGTACCCCCTAGGCCACCTCTCATCTTCATCACCATCATCATCATCATCATTGTCATTAAATTCTGAAGAGGAAGTACATGCACAAGTAGCAGAAAGAATTTCTAGCATTTACTCAAGGTCCCTACACACACATTAGCATTTACTTGTTCTACTTTTTATTTGCCTAGTTTTGTTGTCCTTATCATTGACACACAATAACAGAAAGTGAAAACCAAAAATAAAGATAACTATGGATCCTCATCCGCTTGCTAATCTTTTCAAACTTGCTGCATATTGTAAACCAATATCTAACAATGAAGAAGTAATAAAAGAAAATGCTTTCGAGATACTTTTATTGAATGAAAAGCATGATTGCAATGTTGTTAGTATAAATTTTATGAATATCAATTGTGCTAATGATCATGATTGGGTTGATAATCATGATGTTTGTTGTGATCTTGATAATTCTGAGCCTCATAATGAATCTATTATTGATGATAAAATTTGCAATAATATTAAAAGTGGGTTTGGAAGAGCGTCAACTTTAGGTAAGAATGATCCCACCACTTTAAAGAATTATCAATCTCATGGAATTTCTTATAGAAGTGGGTTTGGAGAGGTCATGGCTTTAGTTGATATTAACCCCACTGTCGGTACTAAAACTGACAGATCTCGGGTAGTGAATCCCAAGTTGTGGATCTTGGAACGATGGTGAACAGGATACAAAGGGCACGATGTTTACCCAGGTTCAGGCCCTCTCGAAGAGGTAAAACCCTACGTCCTGCTTGATTATATTGATGATGGAGTATCGAGTACAGGTTGATCTACCTCGAGATCTTATGTTGTGTTCTAAACCCTAAGGCTACTAATTGTGCTTCTGTCTCTATGGACTAAACCCTCCGGCTTATATAGGCACCAGGGGTATCTAGGGTTACACATGGATGGTTGCCAACTAGGGATAAACATGTTGATAGGTGTAGTAGTCCTTGAAGTACATGCCAAGTCTTCGGCTGAGTCCATCTTGGTCACGTCAGAGTTCGAGGCTTCCGGAGTCCTTCCTTAAGAGATCGGTGGGCCATAAGCTCGGCCCATGGACGGTGGGCCAACTAGGTTGGTACCCCTTAGTCCAGGACACTGTCAATAACCCCTGAACTTGTCTTTGGAGCCAGGGACGACAATCTTCCTCGGACTAGTGTCTTCGTCTTGGAGTCCTCGGCTTGATAGGAGAGTTCCTCTCTGCAGGTGGTTTCCATGTAAACCCAAGCTCTCCTTTATTTGAGGTAACTATTGAGCTTCCCTTTAATAGGGCCGCTCACTGACCATATGTTTTAAGGGTCGTACTTTGGCATCCGAAGTCTTGAGATAGCTTAGCCTCGAAGGCTTGCCGCATAGGTGTTAATAGTGTTCTGGCCTGATAGCTTTTACCGAACCGTCATCACCCACAGTGCTTAAGCGAGCTAGTTATTGTAGCTCGAATCGCGACCCGAGGCAACACTTTCATTGACACGTCTCATCAAAGCAGAGATTATTTCCGTATTTCGGGGGATATCATCAAGGACTTTTCACCCCATGCGTGTATAACGACACCAAGGGTTGGAACGTGGCGATTCATCCGGGCAGTTTTGGCCTTTCACTGACCAATAAAGGCAAGGGGCAGCAATGCACTTTCCCTCACGCTTCCATCCCCCTGGCCATTGCTCAAAGCTTCCAGAGCTCCAGTGCCCTAGGTCCATTCCCAAACTTCTCAACCTCCGTCCAGTGCTCGCACCTCCCCTTCGGCGATGGTTGACGTCAATCTGAAGGGCCAGTGGGTGGCCTCCAATGTCAAGGAGGGCACCATCCAGGAGCTCTAGAGTGCGGGGTACATCCCCGCCGGCGCCGCCTGCCGGGCCCGAAGCCCAACCAGTGTGTCCCTACTCCCATGCTAGGTGTAGGGGAGAGGGTACTCTTCGTCCCCACCTCGTCTGAGGTCTAGGGTTCCCCCTGCACCCCTTCGTGCGCGGGGTTCTCTTATACTATGGGCTAGATTTTCATCACCTAGCCCCAAACTCCATTCTCCACCTCGCGGCGTTCATCATCGTCTACGAGGCCTTACTGCCCGTCGAGCCACACTTTGGCTTATTGCTGAAGACGTTCAACATTAAGCTAAAGAGTAGCGACCCAATTAGCGGAATTTGGTGGGGCCATGATTAACAAGCTCCAGAGGTGACCTGTCCAGAAGGCACCTCTCTAGAGACAATCAAAACCTGGCAGCGGGAGTGGTTTTACATCAATGAGCCACTTGTCGAGAGTCAAACAAAGGTCCCAGCCTTCTCAGCCCGGCCACCGAGGCGGTTCATCTACTGGACGAAGAAGGGCTTGGATGGGGGCAACCCGGAGGAGGTGCCAACACTTCAAAAGAAGATCCAGACCATGAAGGACAAGAAAATCAAGCTGGTGGATGTGACTGACGTCATGCTCCAACACCGCATCCTTCCCCTTCAGCTTGAGGCGAGTCCGATGTGGCTTTATAAGCCCGAGGACGTGGCAACAGTGGGATTTTCTTCCACACTAACTTGAACGGGATGTGGACATCGCTTTTCAAGCTGTCCAGAATGAATTCCCCAAGGAGGGGCCAAACTGTGGCCTCGACACGAAGAATGACCCAACCGAGGTAATAACAGCTCTACTCATACCTATCTACTCCTAGTTCCCTCATTCATATTGACAATGATTGCCCTATCATCTTAGAAATGGCTTGCTAGGGCGCAGAGGATAAAGTGTCTAGCGCCATTGCCCGAAGAGGCCCGCACTCCTCGGCTCGAGTCTCTCTTGGCCGAGGCACCATACAATGTCCCGGCCAAGGAGAAGAAGGAGCCAAAGAGGAGGGAAGGTCTGCACCTCCAAGATCCTTCGGAGGCCAGATCCGAAGACACTCAGGCCTCCTCCGTTAACAAGGGGGAAGAGGGGAAGGAGGAGGAGAATGAGGGGGGAAGACAACCTTCCCCAAAAAGGAAGAGGGCGGCATCCGAAGACGCAGAGGAGGATGGCCCTCCTCGGGCCCGCAGGAGGCGTCGGAAAGCCTCCGCAGACAGCTGGTCAGCCGTCCATCCTCGCCAAGGTCGTGCTTTCTGACTCCTCAGAGGACTACTTCCTGGAGCCATGCAGGGAAAAGCCACCACCGAGGAGGTACGCAGTCTGATACACACCTTCACAACAAATCTTCCAGTATTCGTCCTTGACCGTCCACCTGCTTTTATAGCCGCAGTTGAAGGAAATATGCCCTAGAGGCAATAATAGAGTTGTTATTTCTATTTCCTTATATCATGATAAATTTTTATTATTCATGCTAGAATTGTATTAACTGGAAACTTAGTACATGTGTGAATACATAGACAAACAGAGTGTCACTAGTATGCCTCTACTTGACTAGCTCGTTGAATCAAAGATGGTTAAGTTTCCTACCCATAGACACGAGTTGTCATTTGATTAACGGGATCACATCATTAGAGAATGATGTGATTGACTTGACCCATTCTGTTAGCTTAGCACTTGATCGTTTAGTATATGCTATTGCTTTCTTCATGACTTATACATGTTCCTATGACTATGAGATTATGCAACTCCCGAATATCGGAGGAACACTTTGTGTGCTACCAAACGTCACAACGTAACTGGGTGATTATAAAGGTGCTCTATAGGTGTCTTCGATGGTACTTGTTGAGTTGGCATAGATCGAGATTAGGATTTGTCACTCCGATTGTCGGAGAGGTATCAAATCTCGTGCAAGTAACATACCGATGAGAAAGAGAACAACGTATGTTGTTATGCGGTTTGACCGATAAAGATCTTCGTAGAATATGTAGGAACCAATATGAGCATCCAGGTTTCGCTATTGGTTATTGACCGGAGACGTGTCTCGGTCATGTCTACATAGTTCTCGAACCCGTAGGGTCCGCACGCTTAACGTTCGGTGACGATCGGTATTATGAGTTTATGTGTTTTGATGTACCGAAGGTAGTTCGGAGTCCCGGATATGATCACGGACATGACGAGGAGTCTCGAAATGGTCGAGACGTAAAGATCGATATATTGGAAGCCTATGTTTGGACATCGGAATGGTTCCGGATGAGTTCGGGCATTTACCGGAGTCCCGGGAGGTTACTGGAACCCCCCGGGGAGTGTATGGGCCTTATTGGGCCTTAGTGGGAGAGAGGAGGAGTCGGCCTAGGAGGGGGCGCCCGCCCCCCCCCCCCAAGCCCAATCCGAATTGGGAGGGGGGCCGGCCCCCCTTTCCTTCCTCCCTCTCTCCTCCTTCCTCCCTCTCCTACTCCTACTTGGAAGGGGGAATCCTACTCCCGGTGGGAGTAGGACTCCCCTAGGGCGCGCCATAGAGAGGGCCGGCCCTCCCCCTCCTCCACTCCTTTATATACGGGGGAGGGGGCACCCCATGGACACACAAGTTGATCATTGATCTCTTAGCCGTGTGCGGGCCCCCCCTCCACCATAATCCACCTCGGTCATATCGTCGCAGTGCTTAGGCGAAGCCCTGCGATGGTAGCTTCATCATCACCGTCATCACGCTGTCGTGCTGACAAAGCTCTCCCTCGACACTCTGCTGGATCGTGAGTTCGTGGGACGTCACCGAGCCAAACGTGTGCAGATCACGGAGGTGCCGTACTTTTAGTACTAGGATCGGTCGATCGTGAAGACGTACGACTACATCAACCACATTTTCATAACGCTTCTGCTTACGGTCTACGAGGGTACGTAGACAACACTCTCCCCTCTCGTTGCTATGCATCACCATGATCTTGCGTGTGCGTAGGGAAATTTTTGAAATTACTACGTTCCCCAACAGTGGCATCCGAGCCAGGTTTATGCGTAGATGTTATATGCACGAGTAGAACACAAGTGAGTTGTGGGCGATAATAGTCATACTGCTTACCACATGTCATACATTGATTCAGTGGTATTGTTGGATGAAGCGGCCCGGACCGACATTACGCGTACGCTTACGCGAGACTGGTTTTACCGACGTGCTTCGCACACAGGTGGCTGGCGGGTGTCAGTTTCTCCAACTTTAGTTGAATCGAGTGTGGCTACGCCCGGTCCTTGTTGAAGGTTAAAACAGCACATACTTGATGAAAAATCATTGTGGTTTTGATGCATAGGTAAGAACGCTTCTTGCTCAGCCCGTAGCAGCTACGTAAAACTTGCAACAACAAAGTAGAGGACGTCTAACTTGTTTTTGCAGGGCATGTTGTGATGTGATATGGTCAAGACATGATGCTAAATTTTATTGTATGAGATGATCATGTTTTGTAACAGAGTTATCGGCAACTGGCAGGAGCCATATGGTTGTCGCTTTATTGTATGAAATGCAATTGCCATGTAATTGCTTTACTTTATCACTAAGCGGTAGCGATAGTCATAGAAGCAATAGTTGGCGAGACGACAACGATGCTACGATGGAGATCAAGGTGTCGTGCCGATGACGATGGTGATCATGACGGTGCTTTGGAGATGGAGATCAAAGGCACAAGATGATGATGGCCATATCATATCACTTATATTGATTGCATGTGATGTTTATCCTTTATGCATCTTATTTTGCTTAGTTCGACGGTAGCATTATAAGATGATCTCTCACTAAATTTCAAGGTACAAGTGTTCTCCCTGAGTATGCACCGTTGTGAAAGTTCGTCGTGCCGAGACATCACGTGATGATCGGGTGTGATAAGCTCTACGTTCACATACAATGGGTGCAAGCCAGTTTTGCACACGTAGAATACTCGGGTTAAACTTGACGAGCCTAGCATATGCAGATATGGCCTCGGAACACTGAGACCGAAAGGTCGAGCGTGAATCATATAGTAGATATGATCAACATAGTTATGCTCACCATTGAAAACTACTCCATCTCACGTGATGATCGGACATGGTTTAGTTGATTTGGATCACGTGATCACTTAGATGATTAGAGGGATGTCTATCTAAGTGGGAGTTCTTAAGTAATTTGATTAATTGAACTTTAATTTATCATGAACTTAGTACCTGATAGTATTTTGCATGTCTATGTTGTTGTAGATAGATGGCCCGTGCTGTTGTTCCGTTGAATTTTAATGCATTGCTAGAGAAAGCTAAGTTGAAAGATGATGGTAGCAACTACACGGACTGGGTCCGTAACTTGAGGATTATCCTCATTGTTGCACAGAAGAATTACGTCCTGGAAGCACCGCTAGGTGCCAAACCCGCTGCAGGAGCAACGCCAGATGTTATGAACGTCTGGCAGAGCAAAGCTGATGACTACTCGATAGTTCAATGTCCCATGCTTTATGGCTTAGAACCAGGACTTCAACGACATTTTGAACGTCATGGAGCATATGAGATGTTCCAGGAGTTGAAGTTAATATTTCAAGCAAATGCCCGAATTGAGAGATATGAAGTCTCCAATAAGTTCTACAACTGCAAGATGGAGGAGAATAGTTCTGCCAGTGAGCATATACTCAAAATGTCTGGGTATAACAATCACTTGATTCAACTGGGAGTTAATCTTCCAGATGATAGTGTCATTGACAGAATTCTTCCATCACTGCCACCAAGCTACAAGAGCTTCGTGATGAACCATAATATGCAACGGATGGATAAGACAATTCCCGAGCTCTTCGCAATGCTAAAGGCTGCGGAGGTAGAAATCAGGAAGGAGCATCAAGTGTTGATGGTCAACAAGACCACCAGTTTAAAGAAAAAGGGTAAAGTGAAGAAGGGGAACTTCAAGAAGAACGGCAAGCAAGTTTCTGCTCAAGTGAAGAAGCCCAAGTCTGGACCTAAGCCTGAGACTGAGTGCTTCTACTGCAAAGGGACTAGTCACTGGAAGCGGAATTGCCCCAAGTATTTGGAGGATAAGAAGGATGGAAAGGTGAACAAAGGTATATGTGATATACTTGTTATTGATCTGTACCTTACTAATGCTCGCAGTAGCACCTGGGTATTTGATACAGGTTCTGTTGCTAATATTTGCAACTCGAAACAGGGACTACGGATTAAGCGAAGATTGGCTAAGGACGAGGTGACGATGCGCGTGGGAAATGGTTCCAAATTAAAGTCGACGTGATCGCGGTCGGCACACTACCTCTACATCTACCTTCGGGATTAGTTTTAGACCTGAATAATTGTTATTTGGTGCCAGCGTTAAGCATGAACATTATATCTGGATCTTGTTTGATGCGACACGGTTATTCATTTAAATCAGAGAATAATGGTTGTTCTATTTATATGAGTAATATCTTTTATGGTCATGCACTGATGTCTACTACACAACCTTCTTCTTGTAGACATTGTTGGGCCTCCAAGTGCAAAGGTTTGTAGGACAGTAGCAAATTTCCCTCAAGTGGAAGACCTAAGGTTTATCAATCCGTGGGAGGCGTAGGATGAAGATGGTCTCTCTCAAACAACCCTGCAACCAAATAACAAAGAGTCTCTTGTGTCCCCAACACACCCAATACAATGGTAAATTGTATAGGTGCACTAGTTCGGCGAAGAGATGGTGATACAAGTGCAATATGGATGGTAGATATAAGTATTTGTAATCTGAAAATATAAAAATAGCAAGGTAACTAATGATAAAAGTGAGCACAAACGGTATTGCAATGCATTGAAATAAGGCCTAGGGTTCATACTTTCACTAGTGCAAGTTCTCTCAACAATAATAACATAATTGGATCATATAACTATCCCTCAACATGCAACAAAGAGTCACTCCAAAGTCACTACTAGTGGAGAACAAACGAAGAGATTATTGTAGGGTACGAAACCACCTCAAAGTTATTCTTTCTGATCGATCTATTCAAGAGTCCGTAGTAAAATAACACGAAGCTATTCTTTCCGTTCAATCTATCCTAGAGTTCGTACTAGAATAACACCTTAAGACACAAATCAACCAAAACCCTAATGTCACCTAGATACTCCAATGTCACCTCAAGTATCCGTGGGTATGATTATACGATATGCATCACATAATCTCATATTCATCTATTCAACCAACACAAAGTACTTCAAAGAGTGCCCTAAAGTTTCTACCGGAGAGTCAAGACGAAAGCGTGTGCCAACCCCTATGCATAAGTTCACGAGCGGAACCCGCAAGTTGATCACCAAAACATACATCAAGTGAATCACGCGATATCCCATTGTCACCACAGATACGCACATGCAAGACATACATCAAGTGTTCTCAAATCCTTAAAGACTCAATCTGATAAGATAACTTCAAAGGGAAAGCTCAATCCATTACAAGAGAGTAGAGGGGGAGAAACATCATAAGATCCAACTATAATAGCAAAGCTCGCGATACATCAAGATCGTATCACCTCAAGAACACGAGAGAGAGAGAGAGAGAGAGATCAAACACATAGCTACTGGTACATACCCTCAGCCTCGAGGGTGAACTACTCCCTCCTAGTCATGGAGAGCGCCGGGATGATGAAGATGGCCACCGGTGATGGATCCCCCCTCCGGCAGGGTGCCGGAACAGGGTCCCGATTGGTTTTTGGTGGCTACAGAGGCTTGCGGCTGTGGAACTCCCGATCTATTCTGTTCTCTAATGTTTTTAGGGTATATGGATATATATAGGCGAAAGAAATCGGTCAGGGGAGCCACGAGGGTGGGGGCGCGCCTGGGGGGGCAGGCGCGCCTCCCTGCCTCGTGGCCACCTCGAAGCTTCCCTGGCGTCTACTCCAAGTCTCCTATATTGCTTCCGTTCCAAAAATAACTCTTCCGAAGGTTTCATTCCGTTTGGACTCCGTTTAATATTCCTTTCCTTCGAAACACTGAAATAGGCAAGAAAACAACAATTTGGGCTGGGCCTCCGGTTAATAGGTTAGTCCCAAAAATAATATAAAAGTGTTTAGTAAAGCCCATTAAACATCCAAAACAGATAATATAATAGCATGGAACAATCAAAAATTATAGATACGTTGGAGACGTATCATGCACCCTTGAAGAGTGGTCTATTTTTGTTGAATCTCGATAGTAGTGACACACATATTCATAATATTGAAGCCAAAAGATGCAGAGTTGATAATGATAGTGCAACTTATTTGTGGCACTGCCGTTTAGGTCATATTGGTGTAAAGCGCATGAAGAAATTCCATTCTGATGGACTTTTGGAATCACTTGATTATGAATCACTTGGTACTTGCGAACCATGCCTCATGGGCAAGATGACTAAAACTCAGTTCTCCGGAACAATGGAGCGAGCAACAGATTTGTTGGAAATCATACATACTGATGTATGTGGTCCGATGAATATTGAGGCTCGCGGCGGGTATCGTTATTTTCTCACCTTCACAGATGATTTGAGCAGATATGGGTACATCTACTTGATGAAACATAAGTCTGAAACATTTGAAAAGTTCAAAGAATTTCAGAGTGAAGTAGAAAATTCTCGTCACAAGAAAATAAAGTTTCTACGATCTGATCGTGGAGGAGAATATTTGAGTTACGAGTTTGGTCTTCATTTGAAACAATGCGGAATAGTTTCGCAACTCACGCCACCCGGAACACCACGGCGTAATGGTGTGTCCGAACGTCGTAATCGTACTTTACTAGATATGGTGCAATCTATGATGTCTCTTACTGATTTACCGCTATCTTTTCGGGGTTATGCTTTAGAGAAGGTTGCATTCACGTTAAATAGGGCGCCATCTAAATCCGTTGAGATGACACCTTATGAACTGTGGTTTGGCAAGAAACCAAAGTTGTCGTTTCTTAAAGTTTGGGGCTGCGATGCTTATGTGAAAAAGTTTCAACCTGATAAGCTCGAACCCAAATCGAAGAAATGTGTCTTCATAGGATACCCAAAGGAGACTGTTGGGTACACCTTCTATCACAGATCTGAAGGCAAGACATTCGTTGCTAAGAATGGATCCTTTCTAGAGAAGGAGTTTCTCTCGAAAGAAGTGAGTGGGAGGAAAGTAGAACTTGATGAGGTAACTGTACCTGCTCCCTTATTGGAAAGTAGTTCATCACAGAAATCTGTTCCTGTGACTCCTACACCAATTAGTGAGGAAGCTAATGATGATGATCATATAACTTCAGATCAAGTTACTACCGAACCTTGTAGGTCAACCAGAGTAAGATCCGCACCAGAGTGGTACGGTAATCCTGTTCTGGAGGTCATGTTACTTGACCATGACGAACCTACGAACTATGAGGAAGCACTGATGAGCCCAGATTCCGCGAAATGGCTTGAGGCCATGAAATCTGAGATGGGATCCATGTATGAGAACAAAGTGTGGACTTTGGTTGAATTGCCCGATGATCGGCAAGCCATCGAGAATAAATGGATCTTCAAGAAGAAGACTGACGCTGACGGTAATGTTACTGTCTACAAAGCTCGACTTGTTGCGAAAGGTTTTCGACAAGTTCAAGGAGTTGACTACGATGAGACCTTCTCACCCGTAGCTGATGCTTAAGTCCGTCCGAATCATGTTAGCAATTGCTGCATTTTATGATTATGAAATTTGGCAAATGGATGTAAAGACTGCATTCCTGAATGGATTTCTGGAAGAAGAGTTGTATATGATGCAACCTGAAGGTTTTATCGATCCAAAGGATGCTAACAAAGTGTGCAAGCTCCAGCGATCCATTTATGGACTGGTGCAAGCATCTCGGAGTTGGAATAAACGTTTTGATAGTGTGATCAAAGCATATGGTTTTATACAGACTTTTGGAGAAGCCTGTATTTACAAGAAAGTGAGTGGGAGCTCTGTAGCATTTCTAATATTATATGGATGACATATTGTTGATTGGAAATGATATAGAATTTCTGGATAGCATAAAAGGATACTTGAACAAGAGTTTTTCAATGAAAGACCTCGGTGAAGCTGCTTATATATTGGGCATCAAGATCTATAGAGATAGATCAAGACGCTTAATTGGACTTTCACAAAGCACATACCTTGATAAAATTTTGAAGAAGTTCAAAATGGATCAAGCAAAGAAAGGGTTCTTGCCTGTGTTACAAGGTGTGAAGTTGAGTCAGACTCAATGCCCGACCACTGCAGAAGATAGAGAGAAAATGAAAGGTGTTCCCTATGCTTCAGCCATAGGCTCTATCATGTATGCAATGCTGTGTACCAAACCTAATGTGTGCCTTGCTATTAGTTTAGCAGGGAGGTACCAAAGTAATCCAGGAGTGGATCACTGGACAGCGGTCAAGAACATCCTAAAATACCTAAAAAGGACTAAGGATATGTTTCTCGTTTATGGAGGTGACAAAAAGCTTATCGTAAATGGTTACGTCGATGCAAGCTTTGACACTGATCCGGATGACTCTATGTCACAAACCGGATATGTATTTATATTGAACGGTGGAGCTGTCAGTTGGTGCAGTTCTAAGCAAAGCGTCGTGGCGGGATCTACATGTGAAGTGGAGTACATAGCTGCTTCGGAAGCAGCAAATGAAGGAGTCTGGATGAAGGAGTTCATATCCGATCTAGGTGTCATACCTAGTGCATCGGGTCCAATGAAAATCTTTTGTGACAATACTGGTGCAATTGCCTTGGCAAAGGAATCCAAATTTCACAAGAGAACCAAGCACCTCAAGAGACGCTTCAATTCCATCCGTGATCAAGTCAAGGAGGGAGACATAGAAATTTGCAAGATAGATATGGATCTGAATATTACAGACCCGTTGACTAAGCCTCTCTCACGAGCAAAACATGATCAACACCAAGACTCCATGGGTGTTAAAATCATTACTGTGTAATCTAGATTATTGACTCTAGTGCAAGTGGGAGACTGAAGGCAATATGCCCTAGAGGCAATAATAAAGTTGTTATTTATATTTCCTTATATCATGATAAATGTTTATTATTCATGCTAGAATTGTATTAACCGGAAACTTAGTACATGTGTGAATACATAGACAAACAGAGTGTCACTAGTATGCCTCTACTTGACTAGCTCGTTGAATCAAAGATGGTTAAGTTTCCTAGCCATAGACATGAGTTGTTATTTGATTAATGGGATCACATCATTAGAGAATGATGTGATTGACTTGACCCATTTCGTTAGCTTAGCACTTGATCATTTAGTATATTGCTATTGCTTTCTTCATGACTTATACATGTTCTTATGACTATGAGATTATGCAACTCCCGAATACCGGAGGAACACTTTGTGTGCTACCAAACGTCACAACATAACTGGGTGATTATAAAGGTGCTCTACAGGTGTCTTCGATGGTACTTGTTGAGTTGGCATAGATCGAGATTAGGATTTGTCACTCCGATTGTCGCAGAGGTATCTCTGGGCCCTCTCGGTAATGCACATCACTATAAGCCTTGCAAGCAATGTGACTAATGAGTTAGTTGCGGGATGATGCATTACGGAACGAGTAAAGAGACTTGCCGGTAACAAAATTGAACTAGGTATTGAGATACCGACGATCAAATCTCGGGCAAGTAACATACCGATGACAAAGGGAACAACGTATGTTGTTATGCGGTTTGACCGATAAAGATCTTCATAGAATATGTAGGAACCAATATGAGCATCCAGGTTCCGCTATTGGTTATTGACCGGAGACGTGTCTCGGTCATGTCTACATAGTTCTCGAACCCGTAGGGTCCGCACGCTTAACGTTCGGTGACGATCGGTATTATGAGTTTATGTGTTTTGATGTACCAAAGGTAGTTCGGAGTCCCGGATATGATCACGGACATGACGAGGAGTCTTGAAATGGTCGAGACGTAAAGATCGGTATATTGGAAGCCTATGTTTGGACATCGGAATGGTTCCGGATGAGTTCGGGCATTTACCGGAGTACCGGGAGGTTACCGGAACCCCCCGGGGAGTGTATGGGCCTTATTGGGCCTTAGTGGGAGAGAGGAGGAGGTGGCCTAGGAGGGGGCGCGCCCCCAAGCCCAATCCGAATTGGGAGGGGGGGGGCCCCCCTTTCCTTCCTCCCTCTCTCCTCCTTCCTTCCTCTCCTACTCCTACTTGGAAGGGGGGGGATCCTACTCCCGGTGGGAGTAGGACTCCCCTAGGGCGCGCCATAGAGAGGGCCGGCCCTCCCCCTCCTCCACTCCTTTATATACGGGGGAGGGGGCACCCCATGGACACACAAGTTGATCATTGATCTCTTAGCCGTGTGCGGTGCCCCCTCCACCATAATCCACCTCGGTCATATCGTTGCAGTGCTTAGGCGAAGCCTTGCGCCGGTAGCTTCATCATCACCGTCATCATGCCGTCGTGCTGACGAAGCTCTCCCTCGACACTCTTCTGGATCGTGAGTTCGTGGGACGTCACCGAGCCGAACGTGTGCAGATCGCGGAGGTGCCATACTTTCGGTACTAGGATCGGTCGATCGTGAAGCGTACGACTACATCAACCGCGTTGTCATAACGCTTCCGCTTACGGTCTATGAGGGTACGTAGACAACACTCTCCCCTCTCATTGCTATGCATCACCATGATCTTGCGTGTGCGTAGGAATTTTTTTGAAATTACTACGTTCCCCAACAATAGCGAGCCTTCCTCGGTGATTAGTCCTCGAAGAATGAGCTACCTTCGCCAGAAATGGCGGAGAGCGGGACCGTCGAGCACATCCCTCCCTCCCCTGCCCATGACGAGCTAGGGGAGGCGCCATTGCGCCAGGCCCCTTCTGCTGCCGGCACAAAGGGCGACATTGGTGCCCCTATGGCCGAGGTTCACGCCTTGGCCGCGGAGGACCAAGGGGATGGAATCCCTTTGTTCAGAGAGGGAGAAGGACTCGAACGACTCGAGTCCTTGGCCACGGTGGCCCTAGAGTCGTCACAGTAGCCGGCGGCATCTATTCATGCCTCCATAGGATGTGGAGCTGAGGTGACTCCGCCATCCCCTCCTGCTCAAGGGCAGGCCTTCATAGGGTGGCCCGAGGAAATGGAGGTGGCTTTGACAAGCTCCTCCTTCTGGGAGCGACCCTGAGAAGTGATGTCCTACAAGTGCACATGGTTGTTGTAGCACTTTCGTTGTGATAAGTAGAGTGTCGAACCCACAGGGAACTTATAGGAAGGCACCACAAACCTCACGACTATGTTGTCACTTTCACGCAGCCACGTATGCACCCAATCTGGAGTTTGGAAATGGTCTACTCTATCTTGGTAGGAAAACTAGAATAAAAGGGTAATCAACTAAACTACTAACAAAGAGATAAAAACAGTAAATAAATATAGACTACATTAGTGGTGTGCTTGAGTAGTAAAGTGTTCTCTAGGACTCCGAAGTCATTACCACAAATATGACCTGCGCATCTAGTGCGGAGAAAATGCTCTCTATCGTATCCTCTATCCACTCTTTATATGCCTAAGTGGGCAGCTGCTACTTGTGAGCTGCGTTGGGATTTCCCCAAGAGGAGAGGATGATGCAGTACAGTAGAGATAAGTATTTCCCTCAGTTAAGAACCAAGGTTATGAATACAGTAGGAGAACCACGCAAGACCTCATGAACAACACCTACACACAAAATAACAAATACTTGCACCCATCACAAACAAGGGGTTATCAATCCCTTGGCGGTTAATTGCAAGGATCAAATCTCGTAGTGATAGATAGATAAACAGAAACACAAAATAAAATAAAAGTAAATAAATTGCAGGAAAGTATTTTTTGGATTTTAATATATGATAAAGGTAGACCCGGGGGCCATAGTTTTCACTAGAGGCTTCTCTCTCGAACAAAAAGCATACGGTGGGTAAACAAAGTACTGTTAGTGTCGTGGTTTTGTCACGGCAGATGTCCTAGTGTGAGGACTTAGTCGTGGAGCCATCGCAACGTAGTTAGCTTAAAGGGGTTAAAGCAGGACAAAGGACGCAAGGAGTTTATACTGGTTCAGCCCCTTGCAGTGAAGGTAAAAGCCTAATCTAGTTGAGGTGGAATTGCTAGGGTTTCGATGACCAGGGAGCAAATACGCTTTGCCTGGCTCTCGATCTGTTGTTTCTTGTCCCTAAACCGTCGCTGGGTCGTCCCTTTATATACACAGGTTGACGCCCGGCGGTTTATAGAATCCCGGCCGGCTCATAAACGTGTCTGGCTCGGTTTCTACCTTTCCTATCTTACAACACAAGTTATACATCTTATGGCGGTTTATATTTATGGGCCCTAATCCGCCTTTGGGCCTTGGGCCTTCTTGTTAGATCTCCCCGTAAAGCGCCATATTCCTCATCTTCGTGGGCTTCAATATGAATAACTTATAATGAGTATAACCCGGCCCCTCATGGCCGGTTTATGCTCAGTAGTTATATCCCCAACATTAGGCCCCAGATTGATTTGAACTTGTTCATGTCAATCTTCAATACTTAGGAGAATTCCTTTTTCAACATCTTCGTGAAAATCTTGTAACTCGCCGTGACGTCATCTTCCAAGATCATGATAATCCGCTGTGACGTCATCTTCCAAGATCATGATAATCCGCTGTGACGTCATCTGCCATTAACTTTATATAGAACCCAAATCTTTTAATACCTCTCCTTTAATGAATCTTCGAAAATCGAGGCGTGTGTATATCTATAGACCCGTTTTTCGACCTCCTCGATTCCCGCGCCTGCCACTTATCCATTCACCTTATAAATAAGACCAGGGGTCATTATCACTTTTCCCGTTCGTGCCTCTTCGCTTCATCTTCTTCCTCGCGTCGACCTAGCGCTCAAGCTCAGCCGCCGCCGCCAAGTCTTCATCCTCGACCTCAACTCTGGCCGCTGCATCACCCTGAACGTACCATAGAATCGCGGTGCCTCTCCGCTGTTCCATCAGCATCAGTAAGCCTTCTTTCCTTCCCCCATAGATCTGTCTTTAGGGTTTGAGCGTTCATCGGTGTTCGTCATTGCGCAGTGGTTCTTTTGATTCAAACCTCAATATTCAACCTGTATAGCGATGGCCATAGTCCTTCCTTCCATTAGTGCATCTCATTTAAGTAGAAAATCCCATCTGGATCCTTCAACTGCTCAAGTACCAGAATATTTAACCCTGAATATATTTCCATTTTCTGACATGCGGTAGATCCAGATTTGTAATACCAATTCGTGAAACCTGTTTTTTCATCACTTAGTCATTTCAGATCTGTACCTTCAACACTAACGTAGGCGGTTTAACTTTAGAAAATGATAACCTGCCAGGTACCATTAGTCCCCTCATAAACCGCCAATCACTTGTCTTTATCAATCGCCGGTTTAACAATCTTGCACGCTTTAAAAATTTCTGTCTCTTAACCTGTAACACTTTATGCTTACCAATCATGAATCTTAAACTGGCACAAACCTTCCTTCAGGTTGTTGCACAAATGGCTAAGTCTTTTTATGCTTGCAACTAGGTTCCTTCCCCGGTTACTGAAGAACAACTGAATGGGTGCGTCGCAACTGGCGCTTTAGCAAAAAAGGAAGTTATCCACTGGAGAGCCCCTGGTCTAGAAAATCCTCCTGAGCCCAAGGATGGAGAAGTAATTGTGTTTGTTGATCATCTGGGTCGAGGGTTTAGCCCTCCCGGATCAAAAAATTTCCGTGATGCGCTTGCTAGCTTCCAACTCTGCCCTCAAGATATTGGACCTAACTTCGTGTCCAATATTTGTAATTTCCAAGTGTCTTGCGAGGCTTATCTGCAAGAAGAACCCACCATTGACCTGTTCAGAGACTTCTTCTATTTAAACCGCCGGACTGAATTTACGGATGGGCCCAATACTAAACTTGGCGGGGTTTCAATTTAGAAAAGGAAAGACATCAGCTTCCCTCATGCCAAGCATCATAGCCACCCTAAAGACTGGAATCAGACTTGGTTCTACTGCCGAGATACGTTTCTAGCTGACGAGAATCCTCTGCTGGGTTATCGTGCTCACCGGCTTACCAATACACATCCATTCCCCCAACGACTCAGCGCCAAGGAACGAGCCAAGTATGCACCACAACTTTCGAAGCTCCGAGCCTTTATGGCGAACGGTTTAACAGACATCGATTTTGTCCGTTGCTGGATCACCTGGAGCATTCTGCCTTTAAGCCGTCGCCCCGGTTTAATGTGCGAGTACACAGGGGACCTAAAAGATCCTCAGCGGCACATCAACATTCAGTTAACTGACGCTAAAATTATTGAAACTGTCAAGAAGATCTTGGATGAACTGGTGGCTGCTTGCAGCAAAACAGGGCTTAGTCCTTTCTGCGTTTCCAATAAACTGCCAGCTGTAAGCATTGCATAACTCTTATTTTAATCCGACCCCTTTTAATATTTCCTTATAACTTTTGCCGATTTGACAGGGTGATGATCCGTTCTGGAAGAAGAAGCCGCAGGATAAACCGGCCAAGACGCCTCGCCCCAAGACTAAGGTTACCAAAAACCTGCCAAGATGAAAACCGCTGAGTCCAGTGATTTGAACATTGATGATGATCCAGATAACCCGGAATCAGAGGTAGAACTTGATTCTCTTGGCTCATTTTTCATACACCTCATTGACAATGACTATTATCAGGACGACGCTGAAGCTAGCCATGCTGATGATGTAGAGGTAATTATTCTTTCTTCCGATTCAGATCCTCTGCCAACACAGAAAAGCCGTCAAGCAAACCAGAAAGTTAGATTTTCTCACCCCCTAGCTTACTTGGATCCAAACTTTCTTTTGAAGAAGCAGCAACACGAAGCTCGCCGCACAACCAGGCATAGTGGCCAGGTGGTTACCTCATCCGGTTTACAGAACACGCCGGTTCGTAAACGCCGCCCAAAGGTTTCACCTATTCCTGACACATCTTATCCCAAAGCAGGTTATTTCCGACAACCTCTTAATCCGTCTGATTCAAACTATCAGGGTACATATCATTCATCTTCTGGCGAGTCAACAGGGACACAGCTTCCACCTCTAAAAACTGTTCCTGGGTAAGTATATTACACTAACCCTTTATGCCTTGTGCTTGCTTATTATACTAACCTTTATATTCATTCCTTTCAGAGCCAAGGCCAGACCCAGAAAAAAGGCCAAAAAGAATAAAACAGTTGATGATAATACAGCCACTGAACCAGAGAAAACCCCAGAACCAGAGGACACAAATGCTGACGCTATTCCTGATGATCCGCCACCGCAAGATCATGACTTAACAGCTGAACAAAATGGAAGTTGATCCTGAAGAAGGCCTTGTTGATAAACCGGCAAGCCCAGTCAGAGCTGTTGATAAACCGCCAAGCCCACACAAAGCCGCTAATGACAACACGGATGATATTATGATTACCGGCATCGGCCACACCACCCCTGGCAATCCCGTCGCTTTATCAAAGCATAGTGCCAAGGAAGAATTTTCTACTATGGACAAGGGCAAGTGGAATACAGATTTATCAAGCTATGCCCACCTCAACGCCCAATACATTCATTCTGGATTTTTAAACCGCCTGTACACAAGCCGCGACTATGAAGCCGGTTTAGTGAACATGATGAAGGAACGATATGAGGTAAATACTGTTTAATTCTGCATAATTATTCTTCCAATTGATAATATCAACTCCAGTAGCCCCCAAGGGCCGGTTTATGATATCCATATAAGCCGGGACTTTGTAATACTTCAACTTTGCCTGCATAGCCCCCAAGGGCCGGTTTATCTTTTCAAGATGAACCGGGACTTTCATCCTGCCAAACTTCTTGTTGAACATATTTGTACATTACTTGTCCACTAAGCTGATTGATGGAAGAACACCCATAATGTTAACTTTGAGCAAATATACATTAGCCCCCAAGTGCCAAGAATAATACTTGTATTGAGTTTGGGACTTGTAATTTTTTTTGATAACCAGCAAATAGGCATTAGCCCCCAAGTGCCAAGTGTATAACTTGTTATGTGCTTGGTACTTCACTCATAAATTATACGTTGCTTGCAGGCTGATCTTAGCAAGAAAGAAACCCAAATCGCCGATCTTCAAGAAAATATGAAGTCCCAGCAGGCAGAAACTTCCAAGGCTAAAGAGGAGCTGACCAGCGCTTTAACAGCCATGGAGAAACTGAAGGAGAGCTTCAAAAAGGAACAGGCAGATTGGGACACAGAGAAAACCACACTACAAAAGAGGGCTGAGGACGCAGAAGCAGCCCTTAATCCGGTGGTAGAAGAGCTGACTGGCTTGAAGCGGCAAATAAATGCCATGACCACTGCTGTGTTTGGTAAGTATTCTTATTATAAGCTTTTAACATGCATTATCCCATAAACTGCCGGTTTATCGACGTTCATAATGATGCAGGATCTCGCATTACCCATCTGGGCTCTGATATGCAGAAGAAATTGAAGGCTGCCTATACTCTTATAGAGCAACTATATACCGGCGCGCAGCGGATCATCTGTACTGCTTCTCATAACAAGCCGCCCCCAACTTTAATCAAGGAGACATTGGAAAGGCTATCAATGTTGCCTGCCCGGTTTGAAGAATTGAAGAAATCGGCTGCCAGGGCAGGTGCTCTTACTGCATTAACCCGGGCCAAAGCATGGATACCTGATGTTGATCTGGCCGATATTGGAAACGGCTATCCAAGCATAAAGGAGGACGGTTCAGACTTTGATAATGACGACCTCCGAGTCATAACAAGGGAAATGCGTCCACTGGCTAGCAAATTGGCTGAGGAAACTGATCTTTCACACTATCAGTCGATTTATGATGCCAACAACAAACGACACTACAAAAAAATACACTTCCGTGATGATACATGTTTGTCACGGTAGGTCACATTTTTTGTCATGCATGTACATCCATGACAAATTTATGACAGAATCAAGATAGTCATACCTGTGCTGTCGTAGAAGTGTTCCATGACATTACGAAAATTATCATCGCGGAAGTGTCCACTTTCATGACGATAAATCGCGCGTCACATGAGTGCTTTCGTCAAGGGTGACCGACACGTGGCATCCACCGTAACGGAACGCTGTTAAGCTATCGGGTCCAGTTTTGGATCCGATAACCCGTTAACAGCCCGGACCAATGGGGATTTTCCACGTGTAAAATCATCATTGGCCGGAGGAAACACGTGTTGCCTCACCGTTGGGACAGATGTCATCCACTCATTGGACAGGAGGCGCCTATGATAGGTCAACACGTGGCACGGCCCAACAGTGGCCCATTCCGGTGAAAAGGGTCGGCCGAGTAAAAAATAGCAGGCCGGCCCATATAAGGCCTACTTGTGTCAGGTCCATTTAAGCCCACGGCCCATACGAGATGTGCCAATCGGCCCGTCAACGGCCCGTTAAAGATTTGACACCATTGCAGCCCATCGTCAGTTCGAGCCCGTTAATAGCCCGCTATATATTTGGGCTCAATATCGGCCCGATGAGATTTCGGCCTGTTAACGGCCCATTCAGTGGATGGGCCAATTTTCACGATGTACATCTTTTGGCCTTTTAGCGACCCATTTAAATATTGAGCTAATTTCCGGCCCGGTGTGTCTTTCAGCCTGTTGACGGCCCATAAATCAGTTGGGCCAGTTCTAGTCGGACCTGAGTTTCGTCCTTTTAGCGACCCATTTAAGTGTTGGGCCAATTTCCGGCCCGGTGTGTCTTTCAGCCTGGTGACGGCCCATATATCTGTTGGGCCATTTGTAGTCAGACCTGAGTTTTGGCCTTTTAGCGACCCATTTTAGTGTTGGGCCAATTCCCGGCCCTGTGTGCCTTTCAGCCTGTTAACGGACCATAAATGAGTTGGGCCATTTGTAGTCGGACCTGAGTTTTGGCCTTTTAACGACCCATGCCCTTCATGGTCCAATACTAGCCTGGTTTCTCTTTCGGCCTGCTAAAGGCCCACAACACAGTTGGGCCATTTACAATATGACCTGACTTTCGGCCTCTTAGCGGCCCATGCTCTTCATGGTCCAATACAAGCCCGCTGTCTCTTTCGGCCTGCTAAAGGCCCACAGTATAGTTGGGCCATATGTAACCCGAACTTAGTAACGGCCTGTTAACGGCCCGTGAAATCAATTGGGCCCACTTGTTGCCCGCTTTGATGTCAGCCTGTTAACGACCCGGGAGTTAAGAGGGCCAACCCTTAACTTTCGGCCTGGTAACGGCCCATTAACTTAATGGGCCCACTAAAGTTCGTACATGTCTTTAGGCCAAATTAGATAATTTGAGCCCATTACGACGAGCAATTATGCACATGACCAAAACTGATCAAGCAAAGGTACGGCATACAGGGGAAAACGTTGCACATCCAACATATATTACAGGAAATTACATCCACTGGGCAATCAAAGATTGATGCCAGTGCAAATAAATGAACAAAACCTAACGATCTACAACGTCACAATCTGCAACCTCAGCACGGATGACGCCCATAAGCATGTGGGCATGTTCTTGCTGCTTTGCTACACTGTCTCTGAAAACATTGATCAGTTGTTGTGTCGCACGACTCTGCACCTCTGATTCCTCCACCATTTCCATCATTCCTTCAGCCATTAATTGGTTCACAAACATACATTTTTTCTGTTGCATTCGAGATAGAGGATACTGAACAGATTCAAATGGCGATTTTGGCAGGCTCGTATTATTGATAGTGGAGAGTGTCTCAACCACTGCATCATAACATAAATTAGGAGGGGATCCAAACAGATTAATCATGAGTTATTGGCATATTACCTGGCCTAGATTTATTGGAAAGAAACAATGGGGTTGCCTTGCTGTTTTCAGAGTTTGTCTTCTTATCTTCAGCAGCCTGCACCAAATTAAGACACTAGCATTGCTATCATTGGCCAAGTCAGATAATAGGAAAGCAACATTGACACAATGAATGAATGGGCAACCAGAGCAACACTAAAATTTAGTAATGTGCATGATATGAGATAGTACACTCATGCAGCTCAGTATGCAAAACTACCAGGCAGTTTTCTTTACAAAAATCAACGTTGGCGCCTTTAACATTTTGCTACAACTAATTTTAGACCAGACAAAGGTTGGATTCATGCCAATTAACAAAATACATGCTGATGTAAAAATATAGTGATATACAACAGGTACTTACATCAGCATTGGAGCACAGAGAATCCCCGCAAGATATTTTCCTCGAATACAATCCCAATGAAGGAAATCTTCTATCATTTAACCTTATTTTCTAAAAGAGAGATGGGTAAGAAACATGTAGAAAATATGATCAGAATGCTATAAAATTTCATGATGCGAGGATACGCACACGCTTCTTAGAATGGAGTTGACATTCTTTTGCTGGACTGGAGCGGACTAGTTCTTTGGCAACTGGAATCTGCTTATTATCAGTGGGAGTTGGGTTTCTCTGTGTTGGAGCAGTATCTATGAAAAATGGAGTTGGTTTATTATCTCCTGGCGTTTGGATCTTTTGCAAAGACCTGGTTTGTAACCCTTCAGATTCTAACATAGCCGTCTTCCCCTTGCATGCCTTATATAGAAGAATGGTGCTTCAATTATAAAACATGCTACAACAGAGATGGAATAGGTACTGAAGAATAGAAAGGCATGACATATTGACATGTATTCCCTCCATCCGGAAATAAATGGATGGGTCTAGGCGTATTTCAGTTCTAGATACATCCAGTTTTATCCATTTCTGCGACATGTAATCTGGACGGAGGGAGTATGATGTAAGAGCTAGGGATACGACAGGACAACACAGTAAAAAAAACACTGAAAACCCACTGCAGAACCAAAGTAATCATACCCACTGATATGAGATAGTACACTCATGCAGCTCAGGATGCAAAACTACCAGGCAGTTTTCCTTACAAAAATCAACATTGTGGCCTTTAATCATACATTTTGCTACAACTAAATTTAGATCAGATAAAGGTTGGACTCACGCCGATTAACAAAATACATGCTGATGTAAAAATATAGTGATATACAACAGGTACTTACATCTGCATTGGAGTACAGAGAATTCCTGCAAGAATCTTTCCTCACAGACGATACCAGTGCAGAAATTCTTCCATCTGTTAAGCTTATTTTCTACAAGAGAGATGGGTAAGAAACATGTAGAAAATATGATCAGCACGCTATAAAATTTCATGATGCAAGGATACGCACACACTTCTTAGAATGGAGTTGACATATTTTTGCTGGACTGGAGCGGACTAGTTCTTTGGCCACTGGAATCTGCTTATTATCAGTAGGAGTTGGGTTTCTCTGTGCTGGAGCAGTATCTATAAAAACTGGAGTTGGTTTATTATCTCCTGGCAATTGGATCTTTTGCAAAGACCTGGTTTGTAACCCTTCAGATTCTAACATAGTCGTCTTCCCCTTACATGCCTTGTATAGAAGAATGGTGCTTCAATTATAAAACATGCTACAGCAGAGAGATGGAATAGGTACTGAAGAATAGAAAGGCATGACATATTGACATGTATTCCCTCCATCCGGAAAAAATGGATGGGTCTAGGCGTATTTCAATTCTAGATACATGCTTTTTTATCCATTTCGGCAACATGTAATCCGGACGAAGGGAGTATGGTGTAAGAGCTAGGGATACGACAGGACAACACAGTAAAAAAACACTAGTTGAATGTAAAACTGTATGCTAGCGGAATACGTACAGAAAAAACTAAGGAAACATACATGTGTATGATTGGGAAACTAAGATGGCATTGCAACAGAGCACTAGATCAGCACTTCAATGTAAAAAAACATGGTATGGTAGACAGATGAAGTACATACTGATGAATAAGAATGCATAAGATATTCAGAAGCATGATGTCCAAATTAAGCAGATGGCATTGCGATAGAGTAGAATGACAATACTTGAATTTGAAAACATGTTATCCTGAATGGAATAGGTACTGAAAAACAGGAAGGCATGACATATTTACATGCATGATCAGCATGCTAAGCACATGGCATTGCAACAGAGTAGATACACTCCAGGACATTATATGCATGTTGTACCCATATCACGGGCCAAGTTAGAGCAAGGACCTTGTGGGGTGAAGAGGATTCAACATATTTCTGCAAGTCTTCTGAAGAACTGCCTTTACATGTTCCATCATATTGGGTATCATTGACATCAAGTTTATTGGCCTTTACATTGCTCCGTGAGGTTCTTGTGGATATATCAGTGTGTGCAATTATATCTGACATGCATGGAAGAGAACTAGTAGTTAGATTTATGTCATGAGTGCCTGTAGGAGACGACATAAATAGTAGGACTGGGGTTAACTAGCAGCAACATGTCTCAAAAACTAAAGGGAGAACACAGATGAAAGCTACAGAATATGTATCGTTTGTACTTGAGATTAACTAGATGGCACACAAAAGTATTAAAGAACAACATAGGTAATACTAGAAGTGGTATAATACTATAATCACCAGCCTGTGGGATAGCATTGGCTGATGGATGATAACTATGAACAACGTTACCTAAAGAACAAGTATCTTAGCTGAACTATGGAACAGCGTTAACTCCTAAACAAGACCCGTAAGAGATCAGCATGAATATACAGTGAAATGTGATAATCTATTTTCCATGCTTAGATGAATAACAAAGCCATAAATGTTGCACACAAGTAAGATGAGGGTACAACCTATCTGGCCGCCATCCATAGGAGTGAGCATCATGTGCTGACTTGTCGATGGCCCTGCAGTTGTTATGGCTGTCCATGTCAGGCACGCGCATTCGATGCAGGGAACTGTTGAGTGGGGACTATAGCTCCCTTCTGGTGTATGCTTCCCTTGTTGGAGCAGCAGCGGTGAGTCGGAAGACAGTGTGGCTGAAGATGCAGATAACACATAATGTTAAGAACGACACATCTCTTTGATCTGAAGAAATACACTAAGAGATCAACAGCAAGGTACGAGAGTGGTCACACGTCTGTTGACTGAGACTAAATTGGGGTCACACGATTTTATTTTATTTTGGTACTGTCCGTTCTACGCCGGATGGCTTGATGGCCGTCTTGTGCCTCCCGGCTGACACTGTTAGGAATCTTCCCCGAAGAGCCAGCGACCAACGGCAGAGCAGCTTGCCTCCGCTGTCCGTGGCCCCGGCCAAAACCCCGCTCCCCGCCCCACCGCACTGCCGTGGTTGCGCCGCCCCCGGGCTAATCCACAAAGACTCCCCGTCATCCAGATCCGGCGGCGGCAGTACCTTAAACCCACGCAACTCTAAGATAGCCATCTAAGCGCTGCTTCCGCGGCGAACTTGCGGCCCCGCACCCTTACGTTAGACACCAGCCAACCGGCAGCCTAGGAGCTCCGCCGCCTCGAGGGGTGCTGCTTCCCATTGGGAATCGATTGGCCCAGAATAAAAATTCAGATAACTGAAGCCTAAATAAAGTGATTTGAGATGAGGATACGACCTATCTGGCGGCATGGTGAAGTAGGCAGGTCCAGCTGCCGAGTCGGTGAGGCCGGCGCGGTTGCGGTGGCCACCGGCGGCAGGGAAACAATGATGCCGCGACGGTCGAAGGCTACGGGGAAGCAGCGCCGGGACTCTGGACGGATCCGAAGTTGGAGCCGCTCCGGCGTTGTGAACAACGGCGGGGGTGAATAGGCTCCGGTACGGTTCATGCGGCCGTCGTCGAGGCAGCTCCAGCAGCACGGAGTAAGAGGCACACGACCCAGTGCACGACGGCAAATGGACAGCGTCTCCGGCATTAGGGAGGAGGGCGGCTGTGAAATTGGTGCGGTGGGGGGCGCCATGGAGGAGGGGCTGAGGTTTCGCGGCTCGGGAGAAGGTGATTTGGCGCCCACGAGGTATGAATGGGGGGGGGGATTGGGAGGAGAGTGGAACCATGTTTTACTGACGCATTTGTCTGAAATGTGAGGGGGATTTATAGTTCTACCCCTGCCTTTAGGCTTCTCGGCTTGGGTCTGTGTACTGAGGGTCGGGGATAGTAGAGTAACTTTGCTTCTCCCCAAATAGTGGGCGGGAGCGATTTCGGGCGAGGAGGGCGTGTTTTGAAATATAGTGGGTGCAAGCGATTTCGGGCGAGGAGAGTGTGTTTTGAAATAGTGGGCGCGAGCTATTTCGGGCGAGGAGAGCGTGTTTTGCCGACCATGGTTTATGAATTACTCGGCACAGGTCATTTTGGCCGAGGAGAAGGCGCGCTTGGATGAAGTTACGAACCTACCCTCGATGCACAACGGGCCAATTAATGTGTCTCCCACATTGGACGGTAATTTCGCGTCTCCCATTTATTTGCTCGGGCGAATTCCACCAGGCAGAGGATGTTTAACGGTTCGTTCAAAATTTGGGAGAACGAGCATCCACGTCTACCTTACCAACTCGATTCGAATCAAATTTAGAAATATTAGCTTGCCACTTCTTTTTTAGATGGAGAGATGATGCTCGGGAGTAATGTGTTTTTACATGCTCGTTGCTAGCGATTTACTATATGACAAATAGTTGACCCACTCAAAAAGGGGAATCAAACCCAAAATGAAATATCTGATTCAATGAAATAGCTCATTCACCAGGTCAAAGTAGTGAACTAAATCCAAAATTGAACACCTCAATCGAATAGCATGTTGTACAGTATTATAATACTCCATGAACATGTTGAAAGTCAAATTAATGAACTTGTTTGTTATACGCATATATCCGTTCCTGTGTGGATTGCAGACAACATGTTCTCCAATTTAAATATTTGAATGCAAGTTTATATCGAAACATGGTTTATATCAGTCTTTGATGCATAAAACGCGACCTCCCCCTCTCCCGGACTCCTGCTCTCTCTCTCGCCGACAATCTTCAATTCTGTCGCACGCATCCAACACACAAACCTTGTTGGTCCTCTCTCTTTCTCTCCATCTCTCTCTCTTTGTGTGTGTGCGTGGGGGGGGGGGTCTTTCTAGTTCGCACGCATATATACTCCATCTATAGGTCTCTCTCGCACACTATGTATGATTCTCTAGTCCAAGCTAGATATCTTGGGTGCACTCATCGTACGCACACAAATTCCTTGGCTCGTTGCCCGTAACTCTCTCACGCACCACTCTGTCGTCTCGGAGCTCTTCCCCCTCTCTCTCAAACTCTCCATCTACCTGGGTCACACATACACATGCATATCTCACTCGCACTCGATAGGCCCATCTAAAACTCTATCTCTCTCCCCCGTTCTCTCTCCATCTCACACGCACACACACACAATCTCATGCCTAGCTAGCCAAGTATGATGGTCTCTCACTCAATTATAGGCACATGCAGTCCCCCCTATATGTATATGACTAGCTA
The DNA here is from genome assembly GCF_018294505.1 of Triticum aestivum. Taxonomy (NCBI): domain Eukaryota; kingdom Viridiplantae; phylum Streptophyta; class Magnoliopsida; order Poales; family Poaceae; genus Triticum; species Triticum aestivum. The sequence goes on along the minus strand of NC_057799.1, from coordinate 386,092,303 downwards.
ATCTTAGTCTCCATCACAAACATGTGCATGGTCTATCTCGATTTCTCTCGGGGCATCTTTCTATCGCGCACGCACCTCCCTCGATCTCCCACCCATATAGTCCCCTCGCAATCTCGAGGGGGTCTCTCTATCACAAACACACCCTCTCGCCCTCCCCATGCGTCCATGTTCTCCACGTGTACCTCTCGACCTTGTTCCTTGTTGGCCAGACCTCTATTGGACATGTGCTATAGGGGTGTCTCTCTCCGTTGCAAACAATCACACACTAGCTATCTTCGTGTATCTCGTCGCCTCGCTTTTCTATCTCGGAGATGCATGCGTGATATGTTCGCCTAAGAAACGAAAAAACACACTCTCTCTCTAATTTATTGTTTGTTGTCACTTTCTCTTTCACACACATACTCTTTTTGCACACTTACTCATTCTCCTTCACACGCACTTGATCCCTCTCGACTTAGGCACTCTCCTCGGTCCATAGCATAATGATTTATTGAAAAGTCAAACATCACAAAGTTTGACCATGTACGTGGAGAAAAACAATTACATCTGGAACGGCAAACATATACCATTAGATTCACCATGAGATGTAGTTTCGTATGATGTATCTTTGGTATTGAAGATATAAATAACATTTGTGTAAACCTGATCAAAGTTTCCAAAGTTTGACTTCTAAAAAAATTACATGCACTGCATTATCGAGCGGATGGAATATCTCTCCCCCCTCTCAGCTATCTGACGCACCACTCAGCCTTATCGGGGCTCCTCAATCTCTCTCAAACTTTATATCTCCCTGGTTCACACATACACATGTCTCGCTCGCGCTATACATATAGACCCATCCAACACTCTCCGCCCTTGTTCTCTCTCTATGTGACATGCACCCCCAATAAGTACCATAATCCCTCACTCCATCATAGGCGCAAGCACTCCCCCCTAAGTATGATTATCTCTCAATAGCCATCAGGAACACACGTATTGTCTCCTTCCATCCATACGTCTATCTCGATATCTCTCGGGGTATCTTCTATCGCGCACACACCTTGTCACTCGATCTCCCACCCATGTAGTCCCATCACGATCTCCAGGGGATCTCTCTATGACAAACATACACTCTCTCCTCCCCATGTCTGCATTTTCTCCGTACGTCTCTCTCGACCTCTCTCCCTTGTTTGTCAGACCCCTCTTGGCCATGTGCTAGGGGTCTTGCTCTCTCGGTTGCAAACAACCACACACTATCTCCTCACCTTGCTTCCATTGTCGAAGATGCATGTGTGATATGTTTGCATAAGACACACGTTTTTTCTCGACTTTTATCAAGTGTTGTCCATGTCTCTTTCACACATGCACACACACTTTTTCACTCACTCTTTCTATTTCTCTCTCTCTCTCTCTTTCTCTCTCTCTAGTTAGGGACTCTCTCACGTCCATAAGCATATGGATGTTTTGAAAAGTCAAACCTCAGAAAAGTTTGACTAGGTATATGTGGAGAAAAACATTTACATCTGGAAAGATCATTAGATTCATCACAACATGTACTTACTTCATACTATCATTTATCTTTGGTATTGTAGATATAAGTAATTTCTTTATAAACTTGGTCAAAGTTTCAAAAGTTTGACTTTAAAAAAATGTTGGAACTACATTATCGAACGGAGGGAGTAGCTCTTTCTCTCTCTCTCTCTGCTATCTCCCACGGGCCTCCCCTCTCACACGAACACTTTATACTGACGGATTATATGCTCACTGTGTCAGTGTATAGCTCTGATATTGTTTAGTTGACCGGTCAACCAGTCCACATGCTGCTTTGTTAGCTCGTGTTCTGTATCTTCGTGTGCTGGCCCATGTGGCAGTGGGTGAAAATAAGTAAATTAGAGACCCATCTAACACACGGTGAAGTAAACAAAGTTGAAACCACTCGGGGTAGCACCCCGCACACTAGTAAATTGTGGGCGCACTGAGGACACACTTCTTCCGCGTGGAGGACGCACTCGCGCACAATTCACCACTGCGCGGCGGCAGGCACAAAAGGACGCACTCACGCACACCCAGCACACAACACACACCAGCACACGTGTACACTGGCGTCGCCGCTGGTTGAGATGGACGGCGAGGGAGCCAACAAGCGGAGGCGGCTCAAGCCAAAACCGCATCCGGCGAGCCTGGACTTCATCAGCAGCCTCCCCGACGACATGCTGCTCGTCATCATCGGCCTCCTCCCCACCAAATCCGGCGTGCGGACCGCCCTGCTCTCCCGGCGGTGGCGCCGCGTCCCCCTCAACCTCACCGTCGACAGCTGCCTCTCTGACGGGGATTGCAAACGCATGGCCGCAGTCTCCAAGATCCTTTCATCGCACCCTAGGCCAGCCAGACGCCTTGACATTCGCATGTTCAGTACCAACTGCAAGGTCCAACCCAAGTTCGACGAGTGGTTCTTATCCCCCGCCCTAGATCAGCTCGAGGAGCTTAGCTTTGAAGCTGGACGATGTCGCTCTCTGCCGCCGTCCGCGCTCCGCCTCGCGCCAACGCTGCACCGCGCCAGATTCAGCTCCTGCTATCTTCCCCAGATTAATGCCATGCCCGCCCTTCCTCTCCCTCAACTCAAGCAGCTCGACCTCTTCGACGTTGTCATCTCGAAGAAGGCTATGGAGCACCTGCTCTGCATCTGTACTGCGCTCGAGTACCTTCGTCTTGAGCAGATCCACGGGTTCATTAGCCTCCACATCACCTCGACGAATCTCCGATGGATTTATGTGTCTTGCTGGCCCCGCAACAAGACATCAATTGGGAAGAGATCACTCCAGCTGTTCCACATTATGGTCATTGAGAATGTGCCTTTCCTTGAGAGATTGCTAGTATCGGATCTAGAAGGTCCAACAAAAATCAGGGTCATTGATGCGCCGACAGCGTTGGTGCACTCGTCTGCCAAATTCTCTGAACTCTTTATTGGATCCGTAATCGTTCAGGTACAACACTCATATTCTTCTCCGTCTTCTTGAAATTCACATTTTTAAATTTCTTCTTGATGTATTTACGACCGTCTTCCAGAAAATGATTCCCACAAGCTTGACCCAGTCTATGCGCACAGTGAAGATCTTGGCAATAAAATCTACCGGCCCCAATCTGGATCAAGTTGTTGGATTCCTTACATGCTTTCCGTGCACGGAGAAGCTACTCATCGAGGTGAAACTTCTTTCCTATTAGTAAACGGTAATCACAACGTAGATCAAATTTTTCGTAATTTTCCCAAATTATGATGACAAGTGTAGTGTTCAAAACTGCATCTACGCACTACACCGAAAGAAATGTTTTTAGTATTTTTTCTCACGTGATCACCTGCATCTTTTTTTGTTGTACTACTATAGTAGCCTAGGCTAGTCATAGTGGAAAGTAACTTAGACTACTCCAGTAACTCTATGGTTACCCTAAGAGCAAGTACTACCTCCGTCCTAGTTTACTCTTCCTATTTTGTAGTATCAAAATTTAACCATAGATTTAACTGATAAAATGTTAATGCATGTCACTAAGAACTATATCATTGGATTCGTATTTGAACATAATTTCAAATGGTGTAATTTTTAGTGATATGCATTGGCATTTTCTTACATAAATATATGGTCAAAATTTTATACTCCCTCTGTCCCACAATGTAAGACATTTTTTGCAAGCTATGTTAGCTTGCAAAAACATCTTATATTATGGGACAGAGGGAGTACTAAATAAGAGGTAGTACAAAAGTGGGCTATAACAGCCCTCCACTATGTAGGCCAAAACACGTGCCAAATTCACGTGTGATGCATTTGGCATCGATGCCCCTCCATTGCTCACCTGGTGCCCCAATCTGGATCACCTACTTTGCTCCGGTGCCAAATTAACTCACGCAATGAAAAAACACTTGCGTGGGAGAGAGAGAGAGAGGACTGAGGCAATAAAAAACACTTGTTTGAGAGAGTGAGAGACTGGTGTAGTTGGTTTGATTGATTTGTTTATACATGTGGGTCTGTGTGCACAACGGTGCCAAAATCTTTTGATTTGACATCGATGCGTATTATGGCATCGGCCACATAGTGGAAGTCAACAAATGCCCAAGCTCTTCACGTACTCCTAGGTAAATGAGAGGAAAGAGAAAGAGAGAGAGAGAGTGAAAAAATATCACTATCCAGCCAACCCTATCGTATGAGCGAATGATATTGGTACCTCTTGATGACACGACAATCTTATACAGCCAGCTGCTCTAATATGTTCTCTTCTTTTGCAGATAAAAAAGACCCAAAAGTGAAAAATGTGCTGCACTATAACAATCTCATCGAATGCCTTGATCTCCATCTTACAGAAATTGATTTGATCGACTACCGAGGCAGCACATCTGAGATTAAATTGGCCAGGTTCTTTGTTCTGGAGGTAAGTGTGCTCAAGGTAATGAGGTTTGGCGTTCTCTGGCGCAACAATGAATGGCGTGCTGATCACCGCAAGCGTCTAAGCCTAAATGACAAAGTCTCCGCAGAAGCTGAATTTGTTTTTGAAACATCAAGTGGCCAGAGACTCGAAAACTTATTTGCCCATTAGTGACTTGTCAGGGCGGTGGATTTTAGTTTGTACGATAATGCTGCATCCACCTAAAGTAACAAAAGTTCTTACGTAAACTTCCTAGTAATTCCCTCTTCGTAGGTGCAACATTACTCCTAACATTTGTAATATCAGTTTGAAACTTGTAATATTGCCGTGTCCTATTCCTGCGTTTTCAAAATCCTGCGAATCAAACAGGTCCTGAGTTGGTGATGATGTTGTGCCTGCCATCTTTCACCAATAGCCGTCAGATCTAGATCTGACGCATACAAACCAAACTTCTCCAGTTTTGCAAAAAGATGCCAGCACTTGTTCCCTATTTACAAACAACTCCTTGTCTCTCACAATCAGCCTTATCTCCTCCCCACCACATCTAGAAGGCCATGGAAAAATCTGGCGCGATGGCCGCTGCCGGCGCCGTCCACCGCCCAATCTTGGTGTTCCGTGTAATGCACGGGCATCTACGCACGGGAAATTATGTCGAATACGGCTAGTTGTAAGAACGCTAGGTCTACAGCCATGATGATAGTGACTGCAGACGGTGAGGCTGACTATCGTATGTCGAACATGGTGACTATACTCAGGTGTCATCTCCGGCGAGGGTCTTGTCACTTCACTATGAGGAGCAGCACGTAATAATTTGACCAACGGGTAGTACAGTGCTACTACATTGGTAGTACTACTACTACTAGTACTAGCACCACCGTCTGGATTTAGTAGTACTACCACATCCATCTGGATTTAGTATTTGACTAGCAATATCTAGTAATGCATGTCACAAAAAATGTACTACTCCCTCTGTAATAAATACATGGTGTATTGTTTTATTCCTATCGGCGAGATAACTTAATGTATTTTTGCTACTTAATAGGATTACATGCAATGAACTAACCACTGCATGTGATGTTTGGTAGTCTCAAGTCATTGAAAGCATGCACAGACACGGAGGGGGACGCATCTTCATTGACTTACTGCACCTGCCTTTGGGTGTATGACACGTGGGCCCAACGGGTGGCTGGCCAACTTGTCATACAACCAAAGGCAGGTGCAGTAGAGGGGCGAGGAGTAGATGGCCAACACGCACGTGAATTCAACACAGTTTGCACTTCTCATATAAAGGCTCCCGCCAGTCCAATCTACGAAATCCTACGCACCTACGCACCCAAGGGCAAGAGTGATCACTCCAATCGCAAGATCAGTTGACTAGAAGCTAGACCCATGGAGGAGATGAGTGCGAGCATCAGCCGGCTGTGCCAGATGGTCCACGACGCTGGCCTGTGGCCCGGCACCGAGGAACGTCTCCAGGTAGTGCTTGAGGCTGCCAGGGCAAGGGGCCGCTTGGACGACAACTTTGTCTCCTTGTTCGACGAGGTCCTCATCGGCTTCCTCGACAAGTTCATCGTCGTCAAGAAGCTCGCGGACGACCTTGACGTACACCTCCAGCCCACGCACCTAGGCTCCGTGATGCCTGCCACCCTCAACAGCCTCTATGGTGACAACCTCTTCGACGCACTGGTGGCCCTGCGACTGCCCGCCGTCGCGCCGGAGAATGTCCACCTCGTGGTCGCGCTCGCCGCGCAGCGCCTGGCGCAGCAAGACACCATCAACATAATCACCCATGTCTACGCGCAAATCGTCGACAAGGACTACTACATGCAAGAGGAGGACGATAGGACTTTGGCCTTCTTGGCCGCAGGGCAACCTTGGATGGCATTGTTCAGAAGCACGTTGAGCTTGCCGCCAACGCCGCTGCTCCTCACACGTCGGTTGGTGACCCGGTGCACTAGGGCGTGAGGATGTCGTTGATGGATCCGTATGTATCTTTATCTTTCCGTCAAATCCATGTAGTAGTATATGGTACTACTAGTAATTATCTTACCTTTCGCATCAACTTCATAATTTTCCTACGTACTCCATGCATGAACCGTGCCAGAACCAAACTTCTCATTACTCTAGGGAAAATCGTTATTTCTATCTATCGGTCACACCATGGAGCAGAACCAAATTTTACAAGTTACAAGTTCAAAAGGAAAAGCCTGCCGTGTTCGCGTCGCACCCCCACACGGTTGGTCTGGCACGCCGCTCAAGGGGGAATGCGTGCTGTGTTGCATTTTCACTTACAAGTGGGACCGCAGTTGAGCAAACCGACTATCGGCAAACCCCCACCCCTCCCACCGCGTGATGGCTGAGAAAACAGGAGGGAGAAGAGATGGCTGTAGCACGGACTCCAAGAAAATTGGTGTCGGATGGGACTCGTGTGGGTGGCGTGTGCCGTACTGCTAGACATGAATGCTAGTTATGGCCCATGCCACCCCACTATATCGAGGTGCTGGTTATGTAGAACAAATTTCCTGGAGTCCGTGCTCAGCCCTCCTCTATCTCTCTTCTCAGCCAGCCAGCAGACGCGTGGAGCCCATCGTCTGTTTGCTCATAAGCGGTCCCACATGTCAGTGAAAACGCAAGAGGACCCACTGAACCTGCACATCTTTCACCTCGACGTGCTAGTGATGAAAAACAAATCCAATAAAGATCTTCGGTGGCCGCTTTTGGAGTTACTCAAGAGTAGTAAGATTCTATTTATAGTTTAACCCAAGATGCACATCACGTGGCTTCAACTACCACTCTATTTTCTTGCATGACATGACCTGGATGCTGGATGTCCCACGTGTCGGCAAAAGGAGGAAGAACTCGACCAAATCTTTGGTTGTGCTCTCGGATTAGACTAGTTGTGCTAACTTAAAATTTTATTGTGTAGAATGGATGCAAGTTTTGGTATTGGGAAGAAGAGTACAACGATATATTGATAGAGCGCAATTTAGTAGATGTTCTAGCACTTTTAGCTAGCATAGAGGCTAGAGATGAGACTAGTGCACTTGTTGATACTCCCTCCGTCCCAAAATAGATGACCCAACTTTGTACTAATTTTAGTATAAAGTTGGGTAATCTATTTTGGAATGGAGGGAGTAGAATAGAGGCTAGACACGTCTACTTCTTTACACTCGAAGAAGAAAGAAGCACGCAAGATCGAGCCTCCGCAGATCAACAATGAATGCATCGAGAAGGCACTAATCCAACTTACAGGAGCAGTTATGGAAGTTGGATATCTTCTAAAATGTATTCTTGTGGTTCTTGTTTTCTTTGGTCTTGCTTTTCTATTCAAAATTTTGGTGATGTATTTCCATGTACCAAAAAATCAATGATGAAAAAAAGATATGTGTTTGCAAAGAAAAATGTACGCGGCCGGGATGCGGCCGCACGTTCGGCGCACGACCACCGCATCCGAGAAATGGCCCGGACACGACCCCATTGCCCTACCCAAACGGACAGAATCCGGGCAAAAGGGAGGTCCGTTTGGGGTCGTGCGTTGGAGTTGGCCTTACTAGTGGGACCACAGTTGAGGAAACCGACTATCGGCAAACCCCCGCCTCGCCCGCCGCGCGATGGCTGAGTTAGAGAAACGACGAGGTTGAAGAGATTGCTGTAGCACGGGCCCAAGAAATATGGTGTCAGATGGAAGTCGTGCTGGTAGCGTGTGCCGTACTCCTGGACGTGAATGCTTGTTCTGGCCCATGCCACCCTACTACTCCTACTACTTATAGTAGTAGTATCGAGGATTCGAGGTGCTGGTTACGTACAGCGAACACATTAACATATGGCCCACCTCACACTGTGGCCAAATTTCCTGGAGTCTGTGCTAGGTTAAGGGCTTCTTTGATTCAAAGGATTCTCAAAGGAATTTTGGAGGATTCTAATCCTTAGGAATTTTTCCAATCTTGGTTGTTTGATTCGTAGGATTGTAAACCATAGGAATTTTTCCATAGGATTCATTTGCACTAGATTTCATAGGAAACTTTCCATCCACTCAAACCTCTTTGAAAGAATCCTACGTTTTTTCTATGCACAATCAAACACTCGTACAATCCTGTAGGATTCAATACGACATTCCACTCTAATCCCATGTTTTTCCTATTCTCGCGTTTTGGAAATCCTACGAATCAAAGAGGCCCTAAAAAGTGTTCTTTGTGAGGATGGGTGGCTGGTCTCAAGTTTAAAACTTGTTGTATTACGTACGTAGACGTAGAGATAGTGCAGCATGTGAAGCTAGTACAAATAATGTACTATTGTTGATTGGCCTCATCCATAACCTGTTGCAATGCACGTACAATTATGTGTTCGGAAATATTTTTTTGCCTTGTCACAGCACCCACTCAGAGAAGCGACTTGATAGCCATTCATAAATTTAGTAAGTTTATCACAGGCATATCATTTTATTACATACAACAGGTCATCAACCCACAACGACAATGGGGATACATTATAAATACTAAAGTTCTCATCACACAACAAATAACAAGCAATGAAATGAACTTCAACTCAACCAATCCTCGGCGTTGGAAATGCTTGCTTTGAACCACACGCGATTCTCTGGGAAGAGCCAGCTACTGTCAATCTCGAGACCAATGCAGGACTGATCATCCAGGCTGAAGCGGCCTACTATATCACGACCAGGGTAGGGAACCACCGCAATGTCCGACGTATAGATACAGTTGCTTCTCATAAATGGTAGTAACGTTGTGTCAACAACAGTTGGATCGCCTTTCACCATCATTGGATAGTTTTGTCCAAGGAAGAGCGAGTTTGCTCCAAGACTATCAATACTGTACCAAGGAGAAGGTGTTGCCGCTAGCACACTAGTATCCATCCCGAATACCATGCAACGGGTGTTGGAATAGGTCAGGAGAGTGCGACCATGGGAGACAACACCTGCTCCCTCAGTAGTAACATCAGCAGTGGGCTGTATACAGACAAGAAGGGGTAATCCATCGGAAGTTGCCAGGCGCCACTGAGTATATGGGCCCTCCTCATCCTCAAGCTCGTGATCATCACCATCTTCATCTCCCCCTTGGTTATAAATTTTTTCAAGTATAGGCGGTGGAATGTTCACAGGACCTTGGAAACACAAGAAGAAGGTTAATTAGTAGAGAAGGGAAACTTGCTAACTCGCATGCATGTGGATGAAACAATTATAATTACAGTGGAAGGCAAACGTACCGAAACTACGAGGATCCCTTGCAAAAACAGTGCCACGAGTGGTGGCAGCAAACACAAGACCCTCGCATTCAATTGCATCACAGTACACATCCGTGTATAGAAACTGATTTTTGAGCAATATCCATCCAGTCGAACCACGAAGGACGGCAACAAGCTTGTCGAAGATAGCAACAACTTGATAGTTCTTGTAATTCCAAGAGCGTTTGGGAACTCGATAAATTGCTATCTTCTGTAGACGACAGTCACCATGATCATATTTGAACGTACGTAGATCATCTGTGTGCTCAACCTCAGGGCACTCCGAGATTTTTGGAAGTGGAATCCGCTGACGAGTGTACACATTCACAAGTTCCCACTCGCAATTGCACCCAATATAAACAATCCAATCTCCATTTGCGCCTGCCCAAGCCTTGCCCTCAAGCGACGGCATCTTAACATCATTCGTATCATTATCAAGCGGCATCAACTTGCACAAGGCGAGGCTTCCCTCGTCCCCATGCCAGTCAGCAGGGTCACAGCAAAGAAGATAGGGGAGATCAAACCGCTCCTGGACCCTTGGGTTCCTTGTAATGATGTTATTAGTTGAGTCGAGAATGTTCTTGAACGAACCTGCTATGCTAGCCGAGGTGATGACGTCGCACCGATCAATGAGTTCCCTCACCACGTCATCTTTCAGATCGGGGCCAGAATAACGGGGTCGTTTCCGGCTTGTTCCCTCCATGGGGAAGACGATCGAACAATGTTAGAAGGAAGGGTGAAGGCAAATGGAGGAGGGAGGAAGAGCGTGCGACAGCAGTTCCAAATCGAGAGGAAAAGGCGAAGAGTCGGTGGACGGATGCCAGTTTGCCACGGTACACGAAGAGGCGCCCCGGCCTACACGTCCTTTTGGAAATTGTACAAAAGGACCCGCCGTCATCTCACTGACATGTTGGAACGGGACCACATGTCAACGAAACATGGTGTGTAATTTCTCGTGCAAAATGCGATCTGGCCGCGTTGGCCCGAGGTGCCGCATTAGTTATCAACCTTTATTTTTTAACATACAATCTGAGTGGATAGCTGCTGTGGTCATCACACGTGAGCGGATATATAGGTGGGCTAGGTGGGCAGGTGGCAACAATCTAAGTGCTAAAAGAGTTGATCTCGAAAAAAGAGTTGATCCAATGCTTGGTTTTGTTTGGATTTTCCAACTATGACCATTGGATAGAGTGAATCAATGGCTTACGTTCAAAGTTATACTCATACTATAGAATGGTATAGGAACGTGGAGAGATTTGGTTGATTTTATATCACTGAATAATATAAAATATTATGAGTGCAGACGCTCCACCCCGAGGTTTGTAGCTCCTTCTCGGTCATCGGGAATCTATGTTCTTCCACTCTTTTGTTTAAGACATGAGCTTGGTTCATCCTGTTGCCGACACACGGGACATCTATATGCCTCCATTTTACAAAATCATACTATATGCCTCCATGACACACGGGACATCTAGCATCAAGGTGGCGTGTCATGCAAGAAAATGGAGATATGCAGTGCGTAAGTGAGTCGTGCACTTCGATGGCACCTAGTAGTACGCAATGTTTTTTCTCCTCGATGGCACGTGAATAGTGCACGTACTCAATGACAGAGCACGGGATGGTAGCCATGGACATGGTCGGCCCTTTTTGAAGAGAGTACTAATAAATAACTTTGATGTGTCCCGTCAACTCGCAGAACGACGAGAAGCTTGCTTACTACGCCTTCTCCCTCGCCAACGCGTGCGCGGTGGCTCGCAGCACGAGGAGAAACTTTTGCTTACAAGCGGTGGACGTGCAACAGTTCGTTTGGTGTCAGATTGCCAGAAGTACTACTGTAGTACCATAATTATTGTTCGACTTCCGAAAGAGGAGAAGAGGCGCGCGCAAGGTTACCTACTAACCTAGTAGTACAGTACTACTATAGCCAAATCTGGTCCACCTTTTTAGAGCATGGTTAATTAATATAGGCGGCTCTTGCAGCGGCACATCATTTAGAGCAAATAATCTCTTCGTAGGAACAAAGGAAGTGAAACAAAAGTTGGAGTGGATGCTAGATTGCCAATTAAAACATGATTACATAGGAAAAAATTCCTATAGCATTCTATCCTATGAATCAAATGACCAATGTAGGAAAATTATGAGGGGGGTCTCTCCAACAGTGTTCCTTGGCTCGCACCTAGCATCACGGTGGTCAAACTTGGAGTCATTCATCTGGTACACGTGGCATCTCAGATCTGGACACAAGGTGACGCGACCTCTCACTTCCTCCGCCATTTGAAGCGGTGCGCCGGTGGAGGGCTAGCATACTCCAATATTAGGTTGGCTCTATGTGATGTGGCAACTTCATATACTAACCGGATGCTGGCTATACTACTACGGTACTCACACTCCAAGAAGTGACTCGAAAACCATTCATAAATTGAGTCTATGACATGCTTTGCAAATGTACCATTCATTACATACAACAAGTCATCAACACACAACGACAACGAGGATACATGTTGGATTATAGATTATTTCCAACAAAACATTCTAGCAAATACTAAAGTTTTCATCACACAACAAATAACAAGCAATGAAATGAACTTCAACTCACCCAATCCTCGGCGTTGGAAACGCTTGCTTTGAACCATAGGTGCTTTGGGAAGGGCCAGCTATTGTCAATATCGAGAGCAACGCAGGACTGGTCATCCAGGCTGAAGCGACATATATCAGGACCAGGGTAGGGAACCACCGAAATGTCTGAGGTATAGATATAGTTGCTTCTCATAAATGGTAGTAACGTTGTGTCAACAGCAGCTGGATCACCTTTCAACATCATTGGATAGTTTTGTCCGAGGAGGAGCAAGTTTTCTCCAAGACTATCAATACTGAACCAGGGAGAAGGTGTTGGCGCTAGCACACTAGTATCCATCCTGAATACCATGCAACCGGTGTTGGAATAGGTCCGGAGAGGGCGACCATGGGAGACAACACCTGCTTCCTCAGTAGTAACAATCTGAGTGCACAGTATACAGACAAGAAGAGGTGATCCATCGGAATTAGTTGCCAGGCGCCACTGAGTATATAAGTTCTGCTCCTCCTCATGCTCGTGATCATCACCATCGTCATCTCCCCCTTGCTTATAAATTTTTTCAAGTATAGGTGGTGGAATGTTCACAGGACCTTGGAAACACAAGAAGAAGGTTAATTAGTAAAGGGAAACTTGCTAACCCGCATGCATGTGGATGAAACAATTATAATTACGGTGGAATACAAACGTACCGAAACTACGAGGATCCCTTGCAAAAACAGTGCCACGAGTGGTGGCAGCAAACACAAGATCCTCGTATTCAATTGCATCACAGTACTCATCCGTGTGCAGAAACTGAATTTCGAGCAATATCCATGGACGACGAACCGTGGAATGAGTAAGGATGGCAACAAGCTTGTCGAAGATAGCAACAACTTCATAGTTCTTGTAATTCCAAGAGCGGTTGGGAACTCGACAAATTGCTATCTTTAGTAGACGACAGTCACCATGATCGTATTTGAACGTATGTAGATCATCCATGTGCTCAACCTCAGGGCACTCTGAGATTTTTGGAAGTGGAATCCGCTGACGAGTGTACACATTCACAAGTTCCCACTCGCAATTGTACCCAATATAAACAACCCAATCTCCATTTGCGCCAGCCCAGGGCTTACCCTTAAGCGATGGCATCTTGACATCGCACGTATCATTATCAAGCGGCATCAACTTGCTCAAGGCGAGGCCTCCGTCGTCCGCGCCATGCGAACATGCTTATAGCGAAGAAGATAAGGGAGATCAAACCGCTCCTGGACCCTTGGGTTCCTTGTAATGATGTTATTAGTTGAGTCGAGAATGGGCTTGAATGAACCTGCCATACTAGCCGAGGTGATGACGTCGCACTGATCAATGAGTTCCTCCACCACGTCATCTTTCAGATCAGGGCAAGAATAACGGGGTCGTTTCCGGCTTGTTCCCTCCATGGAGAAGACGATCCAATAATGGCAGAAGGAAGGGTGAAGGCAAATGGAGGAGGGAGGAAGAGTGTGCGACAACAGTTCCAAATCGAGAGGGAAAGGCGAAGAGTCGGTGGATGGTTGCTAGTTTGCCACGGTACACGAAGAGGCGCCCCGGCCTACACGTCCTTTTGGAAATTGTACAAAAGGACTCGCCGTCGTCTCACTAACATGTTGGAACGGGACCACATGTCAACGAAACATGGTGTGTAATTTCTCGTGCAAAATGTGATCTAGCCGCATTGGCCCGAAGTGTTGCATTATTTCTCGACTTTATTTTTTTAATGGCGTGCCGTTCAGTTTTGAAGCACGACTAACTGGTACTGTTTGCAGAGAAAATATAAACTACTCTACCACTACTCCACCTCTAGTACTAGTAGTATAAAAAAGATATATAGGCTGGAGCTTCAGAGCTTTCTTGCTAAGGGCTGCCCACTTGCTTCTCACACTGTCACCCTCTCTCTAGATCTAAAAAAGACGGCCTCTCTCTCCCTCCTCACCGGTGGTCATAGATCCGCCGGGGAAGAAAAAGGACGTGCAGCGTTGACGCACTCGTCGTCGGCGAGCGAGGTCACGCACTGACGACAAGGTCGTCCTCTCAGACCTAGCGCCCGCGCGGGATGGCCTCCGTCCCCAAGCTCGCTGCCGTAGTGCATGCGGAGGACGACGACCACGAGCGAAGCCACTTCCCGCCGACCCTCAAGTATGCTACCTCTTTTCGAACCATACCCTTGTTCTATTGCCCCATCTGCCACGTCGATGCATGTGGATCTTTTTCCACTCCACCATCTTCCCAATTTCCTGTCCTCTACTCTGCTGGTCACGCAGACGAAAACCTTAATTTGCACTATTAAAGGAAACCCTACTTCATGCAGACTAATCCATGTCTGGGTTGAATAAGGAAAGGAAGGGAGACTGTACTGTCCAAGAGAGTAGGCATCGAACCCGCATCTAGGTTGAAAAGGGGAAAATCAGTAGCTAAGGAACGAGTCTCGTGTCTCTTGGTTGAAGAAGGGTAGAAAGGCATGACAACGCAATAGAGAATGACCAGGTTGATCGGTTTGTTGTCCTCACATAGGAAAAAGGTGGCTAAAGAGAACAAAAATGGGACGTAATCCACATATGCTGCCTGGATATTTGTTGCTCTGGGCAACCATACCTCCCTCACCACTCTATGCGTCCGTGGAGGTACATCATACTGGTGCGCCCACTGTCCGAATGGGCCTAGCATGTCCCTTAAACCAAACACATCCTTATTGTCACTTTTTTGCTGTTAGTATAACGCCAGCAGTCAAGTCAAGCAATGCTACTACTAAAGTGATGCCACATTTAACTAATGCCGCACTCAGTCTAATGCCACCGATAATTTTTTTTGACGAAAAGGCAGGGCCACTGCTTTTCATTGCGTATAGAAGAAATAAACAGTTACAAAAACAAGATTAGAGAAGGAGGATTGGGGTTAGAGATACATCAGAAGTACATGAGTCTGGTTCTAGGGGGCGCTCTACAAGAGCCATTGCACGCTTACGCCCAGCATCAACCCAGTCGTTTGCTTCGACCTGAATCTTCTGAAACAGTTGTTTGGGGTGACAAGAAATATTTCTGAATGTTCTATCATTTCTTTCTTTCCAGAGGTTCCACCAAACCAGGGCCAAAATTGATCTCCAAGATTTCACTCT
Source organism: Triticum aestivum (assembly GCF_018294505.1). NCBI lineage: Eukaryota > Viridiplantae > Streptophyta > Magnoliopsida > Poales > Poaceae > Triticum > Triticum aestivum. The sequence continues at coordinate 386,076,965 of NC_057799.1, read as the reverse complement.
TTCCTTTCCCATGGAAGCATTTGTTCGCTGCCACTAGCTAACTAGGGAATCGTCATGAACTGCCGCCATAGCCGGGCTCATGTTCAGCTTGCAGAGTGTCAGGTGCCAAACTTCCTTCACAAAAGAGCAAGAAGTAAGCAGGTGGGCAGCAGTTTCAGGCTCTTGTAGACATAGCAGACACAGCGGATTATGGGGCCACCCTCGCTTAGCAAGGTTATCCGCCGTTAGACATCGATCTTGAGCAGCCAGCCAAACGAAGAACTGACATTTGGGAGGGGCATCCGAGCTCCAGGCCAGCTTCGCATAAGGTGGCCTAATGTTGGTAGTAAGAGTGGCAGCGTACGCCGAGCTGGAGGAAAACTGACCATCGTTTGTCCATCTCCAGGTTAGTGAATAATCTTGAGCCTGAGTGAGTTGGATCGGCTGCAACTCATTCCAAAGGTTCATGAATTGCGCGATGGCCTCTTGAATTAACCACCGATAAATTTAAGCAATGCCATTTAATGTCATTGGATTATTTCAGGGTTAGCTGTTGCTTGTGGATGTATTAAAGATTTTTCATCTAAGGCATTCTAATGCTGTTGCACAGCCAGTATATTTTTGCACTATTAATGCTTATAGATTACATACCTCACTTTAATGAGATAAGTTAATTTTTTTGTACAGTGTCACCAAAATGCCAAGGCGCTGATGTCATTTTATTTTGGTTATACTGCACAAAAAATTATGAAGACAAGAGGAAAGGTGAAGAGTGGGCACCTCCTCCTCCGGCTGTTCTCTTGATACGTTCGATCAAGTTTTTATGTTTGATCAATTATCAAGATTGGGATAGCAATTTTTGAGGTCCCCCCGAGTTCGAAATGATATTTACCTTGGAGGTACATGGTTTGCAATTTTTTTATACTGTCATTAGTTAATAATGCTAGTTACCTTCAGACTTTTGTATTTGGTTTAATGCTCATGCACAGCTAGTATACCAATGCTGAAACTTGTTACCTTTACATTTTGTATTGTTAATTCTTATAGAAATCTTCCAGTGCTAGAGTTTATTGAAATCTGTTCAGTAAAATCATTGTATACCCTGTAATAAATAACTACTCTACTGTTGCACTAGCCACTGGATTAGTGTATATTTGTAGTATTCGAATGGTGTTGCATTAGCGTATGGACATAAATAAAGTGTGGCAAGCTTTCCCAGATGTGTGCTCAAGAAAACTACTACCTATTTTTCTAAATACTAGATGTTTGGGTACTTTAAATTGAACCGCGAAAACGTCTTATATTAAGGAACAGAGGGTGTAGAGTTCACTCAAATTATCCCGGTAAAGCTAGTCACACCTTTGTTAAAATTAATATTCATTATGTTATCGGAGGAGGTCTGTAAGTTTGTCTCTAATGCATGTCGACTACATACCTGACATCATGATGTAATGTTAAGTCATTTCCTTTTGTACAGTGTCACTGAATTGTCAAGGCAGAGATGGCATTTTATTTCAGTTGAACTGCACAAACTATGCTTAAAAGAAGAGTAAAGGTCAGGAATCTATCATTCTTTCAGAAAGAACTATATATGCCTTTCTGACATCAGCCGATGTTGCCTTATTTATTCCTTCAAACAGGTGGTTAGAAACAGTCTTGCTACCTTTTCCCATTAAGAAATTGGAATGCTTATATTTGTGAGTCTATGCTTCAACTAGTGCCACTTTTATAGTAATCACACTTTCAATATCTGTGCAAACATGGATGCTCGATTTTAGTCGAACTGCACAAAAAGTCCAACATTAGGAGCATGTTTTCTTCCAAACCTTTATATCCAATTGGTGGCACTATGAGCTGTTCATTAAGAAGGTACATGGTTTGCTACTATCTTGCTACTATTTTTCTACTGTCATTAGATAGTAATACTAGTGGTTTGCATGTGAATTTATTGGCAGGGTGGACCTACATTGGAGGTGCAGGACAGGATTCAATGATTGGATGCTCAATTTCGGTTGTATCGGTTTCACCTCTTCCATCACTGCGAACATGGATATCCTTGGTCTGATGAACAATAGGCGCTATATTTCTGCTCTGAACAAGCAAATCAATTCAGTATGAAATTGTCCAGGGCAAAACATGACTGTATCAAATTGTCCAGTGCAAAAATGACAGATGCTAAGCGGAAGAGACATGTTTAAACCGAAAATACAAGGTGGGGTATATGTTTACTAGCTGCTTGATATTTGTGCAGACAGAGATGTCTGCCCGTTGCTATTTGGCAAACACACAAAGTGATCGCAATTTTGGTTGAACTACACAAGAGAATAGTATAGTCACTGCATGCAGTGCCATTTGAAAATAGACACAGAAAGATTGGATAGTCACTTCATGGACTGCAGAAAAGTAGTACTGTACTATTTATTGGCCAACACTAGGTGCTTCATTGCTTTGGTCTGATTATACAATGGGCATCATTTTGCCTAAGTTAAAGTTTGTATTCCAAAAACAGTCTCGTCGTGTGATCGAGAGAAGACCAAATCATATTGCAGTGGATGTTCCTCCATCATGTGTGGTTCATTCTCATGGTTCCAGCTGTTGGTGAAACCACTTACGTTTGCAAGAGGAATTGTAGACTTCACAAACAAATTTGTCTTTCAGTTTGTGTTGAATGTTGGCCAAGAGAAGCATCCATGTTAGTAGGAAGAGCATATGTTTTCTCTAGATCTTTGCTTTTGGAGCTACATATTTGTATATGATCTGTGAATCATTGAGATGCATTAACATGTTGATCTTATGTATGGGAATCATACTAGTTGGTTTTAGTTGTGGCTGATCTTTGCTTTTGGAGCTACATATTTGTATATGATCTGTGAATCATTGAGATGCATTAACAGTTCCTTATACCTGTTCGCTTAGTGTTTACAAGTTACCGATCGATCACTAGCTAGCCTACTAATGCGCTCCTGGCAGTTTTAGTTGCGACGCAAGATCCGAAGTGACAATTTTTGAATAAAAATGCCCACCTCTGAAGAAACTGACAAGCTGCTCTGAAGAAAATGCCATGCGAATATGAAGAAACTGCCAGCAAAAACGTTCGCAAATGCCTTATCTCCCAGCTAAAGTTCATCAACTAATGCCCTCGGCTGCGACTCATTGCATGCTGCTCCGCGTACTGGCTGCGAGCGATTTTGAGTACCTGCATGCAGCCGGCCATAATTAAGGCAGCTAACTGATCCGAAAAAGATGCACTTTAATTGTTGCGTGCCTTTTAAATCCATGGAATCATTATTGACAAGGAGGGAGATGATTCGAGTGCACTCGTTTGACCGTCATGCCGGCGTGCGACCCAGCACGGACGGGACGGGACGACACAGTCAGAATTTCAGTATCTCTAGTTTTCCACGGCAAGCTGACGTGCTAAGCCATGCCTGCTTAATTATGCATTGAATTCCGATGACCGTCGCGCTACCTTCCGTTTGAACGTATGGAATGGGTTGTTATTTTTTTAAATGGGTTGTATTTGTCCTCCACGGGTTTAGAGGATGACTTGTGGGCCTACCAAGTTGACGCGTACACAATCAAGAGATGATTGTACGTGGAGAGGATGACAGCAGGGACCCGCCAAGGTCATGGCAGTACGCAAGCAAGTGCCTCCTTATTTCAATCCAATAAAAAAATGGCTCAGCCTGTGGCACCCCGGCTCAGAGAAACCGGAACGCCCCGTATTCCAGCCCAGAGATCGAGGAGAATTCTCTGGAATACGACACTGCTTGACATAGAACAAATTAGCTCTTATATCAAGAATAATAATACAAGGGTCTGATGTTAGAAAGAAGCACATCAGCACGGCGACACTACGCCTGCGATACTACACTTGGTCTATGCTAGCAGCGGAACAACTCATAGCAGCGGAATACTTCTAGCAGCGAAACAACGACGAAGGTGGTGAACTCCACTCCACAGGGACTCTGGCTGGGACACGATCTAGCTCGCACGCACGGCAACCTCGACAAGCAATCAAGCAATCATGGCATCACCTGCAATCTGACATGACACGCCAGGTCAGTACATTGAATGTACTTGCAAGCTCACAACAACCAAAAGCATCAATGCAAGACAACAACATAGCATTAAGCAGGTTAATTAAATTAACGATAGCAACTACTAAGCATGATATGAAACTACTACAATACTGATAAACCAACATCTCAATACCAACAACAATCTCATTCTTGGCTAACCGGCCAAGTAAATACCATCTTGACCACCTCGTGGTCCACATGATCACCTCGTGATCAAAATATCCACATGGTCACCTCGTGACCAACATATCCACACGGTCACCTCGTGACCACATCACAAACTGAATGATCATCCTCAAGATCATCTCAACATCATCATCAACATCCTGCCAAACTGTTACTTCTCACAATATCATATAAATCAGCTATAAGTCATTCCGTCATGTGAGTGTTGATCGAACGGTGTGACCTAGTACGAACCCATGCCCATGACCGAGGACGCGGCTATCGATAGTTTAAACAAACACACTCTGCAGAGATAGCGCACTTTACCCACACCACGGAACCCATGGCCTCGCACTCCCATTCGGGTGGACCAACGGCGTTTCGACAAAACCGATCTACTGCCATGACACTCTCCTGGCCACTCCTACTCACTCCCGACTGGGCTAGTCCTGGGTGGCCCCGTGTCTACCAAAGACACCAACGGCCACCGTCGTGGCCAAAACAATAAACCGTCCCAAACGGGGACAAAAGCGCTTATCATCCAACTACAGGCACACAAGGTTATGTCTGCTTACCGGGCCAGGGTACCGCACGCCCATAACCTTCCCTCATTGGAGGCACCGGCGAGAGGCATGACAATAGCATCGCATTAGGGCCTTCCCATAAAGGAAAATGTGGTTGCACTGGAGAAAGCCCGGTTCGGTGGCACCTGACCAACTTAATGACGGAATTTATCCCCAAAAATATAACTGTGATACTGATACTCCGATATCAACTATCAAACTATAATCCAAGTCATAGCAATATCCAACAAATAATCCAAAGCTTAATATCGTCATATCAAAATACTCCGAGGACAGTATAACACTACTATCATGATGAATCCAAGAATGATAATACTACTACTCAAATATCAAGAACTAACTATCCAGCTATGATCCACATGCAAGCATCACCTCCATCATCATACTCCAAAACATAATATCAACTAGCATCATGATGAAACTAGCCACTAATAATCCAAAGGCAACATGATATCCAAAGTAATACTCCAAAATAATACCAGATACCATCATGAAAATAATCATAATAGCCATTAAGAATCCAAAGGCACATGTCATCCACATAATAATCAAAACATAAGTCCTAGAACTCCAAGCAATATCATGGCAATATCAAAATCAAAACAATACTCCGGGAAATGCCATGAACAAATCACACATAGCTAATGCAATATTTTAAACAAGTTCAAATGAATAAACCATGTCACTGCATTGCAATCATGCAAATGGAGGGTGTGGCTTGCCTGGGGTGGAAGAAATCACCGGGAGAAAGTGCGAGAAACTCACGGAACGAATCACCGAAAAGCGTTCTCTCTCGAAGGGGGCTGATTAAGGGCATTGGCAAAATGGTCATTTTCAGAATTTCAAAACATGGTGAAAGTGATTCCATCAGAACGGGCTCGACAAAACAAAGAAGTGGGCTTTGGAATCACCTAATTTCGAGCTACGGTTAAAAAGATATAGCTGTTTTTCTGCCAGGGACTTATTTGTAATAAAATCATCACAAACAGGCCCTCAGCAGGAAAAACAGAACACACCTCTTCTGAAAATACGTTTTCCAGAGAGGAAAACGCATTCTCGCCCGAAGAAGAAATGGAATACGCTTTCGGTTAAGGGAAAGCGCATTCCAGGAAAGACGCGGCCACTTATCCACGTCAGCGGAGGTGGGGCTTATCTCGCTGACACGCGGGGCTCGTGGCCAGCTGGCAGGGAGGGCATTGTCTCCTTCCTCTCCTCGCTCGCGCCCACACCTGGCCGAGGTAGTGCCGGCACCGATGAGACCTACCGGCGCTACCGGCCACCGCAGGCGGCGCCCGACCTCTCCACGGATGCAGGGGAACGAGGCGGAGACGACCCCGGGGGTTGTAGACGATGGGGAGCTCGGAAACGGCAGCTGCGTTCGCTACGGCGGACGGTCGGCGTCAGTGAAGATGGAGCCGAGGCCATGTTGGATCCGCCGACGAACTGAGCTAAGGGAGAGATGCGCCGGGGAGTGGGTGGAGCTGTGGTGGTGGAGAGAGAGGGAGGGGATGCTTGGCTTGCTCGAATTCCAGTAGAGGCCATCGGCGGCCATTGGAAGCGAGAAGAGGCTCTCGGGCTCCGGTGAGAGGCTGGGGAAGGCTAGTGGAGTGTGAGGATGACGATGAGATGCTCGGGGGAGGCTAGGGTGGCCTTATATAGGCAGAGGGAGGAGGGGGGCGAGCTGGCGTCTCTGCGGACGCGTGTCCGGCGCCGCGGACGCGTGCCCACGCTCGCGAGCTCAGAGGTAGACGATGTAGGAGGAGCAGTGAAGGCTCTCATGGGGCAGAGGATGCCAAGGGATGCGGGGGAGAAGCGGCCGAGGAGGAAGACGACGGTCGGCGCACTGTGCTCTCATGGGCGTTCGGCGGCGAGCGTCGGTGAGGAAGCGGACGGAGGGGGAGAGGGGTCCAGGGGAACGGCAACGACGCGGGCCAGCTGCTGGACATGCTCACGCGCGCGAAGTCGACGAGGGGGAGAGGGGCCCGAGCAAGAAGCCATCCAGGGCGCGGCCAACGATAGCAGAGCGCGCGCACTGTTATGCCATTAACGCGGTCACCGCGTGCACTGGCATGTAGCGAGGGCGATGGACTAGAACATGTTGTCTAGAGGTAAGTCCTTCCTGGGTAGGTTCCTACTGCGGTGGTAGTTCGGTTAAAGAAGCAGTGGTTAAGTGGTAAGTGAGCTCTGAAGTTTACTGCAGTAAACTTGGCCAAGAACTGCTGATCAAAACGGAAGTGATTGTGGTAAAGGAGTTGTCTGGGGTGATTAACTACGGAAGGACTATAATCCTGGAGGTTTTGGAGCATAATGGAGCACAAACTAATATAGTTGCTGTGTAACCCCAAAATTGGTCCACAATCTAGATCATGATGGTTCACTCACATAGAGTAACCACTTGAGCTGAAATTTGGCAAAGCTTAGAGATTTGGACAGATAAAGGTCCTGTAAAAATTTCATACCAATTGGATTCACCAAAATGGTACTTCCTTCACAGCTATCTTCACTGACCAGAAACTTGCAAGAATTCTAGAGAAATAATGGCTCAATGAAATGGTGCCAAATTTGGTGGAGAGAGATTATTTGGGTAGGAGAACAATCTGGTATTTTCTCAGAATTAATGAAGCAATATAAAATGCACTTGCTTCACAACCTGAAAATATTGCCAGAATCAAAGATTTGGTCCTGTGCTCACATAGATGATAGGATGGGTCTGAAATTTGGAGGAGTCTAGTTATATGAGCACATGAAGAGGCATGCAAAATTTCAACTCATTTGGATAAACCTAGCTAGCACTTCCTTTACAATGCCTTCTGACTGACAGAAAGTTTGAAAAATTGCTGAGGAAGATTGGCTAGGAAAATAAAGTTGAATTTTGGCATGAGGCAATTATTTGGACATAAAAGAATGCCCAACCAGTTTGGGAGCAAACAAGATTGTATAGGTGGCACTTCCTTCACAGAAAGCCACACTGGACAGAAATGAAGAATAATTTTTGGGGAATTATTCTTGGGCTTGGACAGGAAAGTTTGGGCATAGTTGAGCAATATATGACCCAAAGAAATTATGAGAATTAATTGAGATGTTTGGGAGTGACAGAAACATACGTTGCTTCACAACCTAGGGCAGACAGGGTTATTTCTTTAATAGAAAAAGGAATATTCCTGAGAAAAATAAATTAGGGTTTGGTCAAAGAGTGAAGTGACATGATCTTTGCAAGGTTTTGAGAATGATGAGCCACTTGGGAGAGGAAATAAAGATGATTTCCCACGTGGCAAGGCCACAGAACCACTCCAAAAAGAAAAACAGAGCAAAAACCAAATAAATCAAAAGAAAAAGAAAAGGGCCAAAATCCAGGCTGTTACACCTCCTAATGGATTTCTGACATCTGGGGTCCCATGCCATTGTCAATGTAGTCAATAAACGAGAGAATTGCACAACGAGCGGCTGGCACCAGGGAATGTTGAGGATATAGACCTTAGAGTCACCCGCCAGGAGGGGCCGGGTTACTCGTACGGTCGTTGCCAGAAGCCCGGAGCCAAGTTTGAAGACGATGGGCCAGAGATGGGCTGAGACCCGGATATGGCTTAAAGCCCGTAGTTTTAATCATTGTTATGGTAGAACTTGTAGTGTAAGACAAGTATAGTTGAGAGTCCGAGCCGGACACTCTTATGAGCCGGCCGGGACTCTGAGGGCTGCTGGGCGTCAGCCTCCCTATATAAAGGGACGACCCGGCAGCGGTTTAGGGGAGAGAACAATCTGATCGAGAGCCGGGATAGCAAGTTTAGCTCCCTGGTAATCGTAACCCTAATCAATACCATCTCAACTGGACGTAGGCTTTTACCTTCACCGTAAGGGGCCGAACCAGTATAAACCCTCGTGTTCCTTGTCCCACTTAACCCCTTCAAGCTTCCTAGTTGCAATGGCTCCACGACTAAGTCCTAGCTCGAGGACATCTGCCGTGACAATTCCACGACAGTTGGCGCCCACCGTGGGGCCAGCGCACGGTGGATTTGAGTTCTTGAAGGGCAGCTTCGAAGGGCTCAAGGGATACGCTGTGGGTCGGATGACCAAGAGTCGTCGCGGCAAGCTCTACATCGACGATGCAGACTGGGGCCCCGACGCCGGCTCAGTTGGGTACGGGTACCGGGTCCCCTTCGGCGGAATTCATGTCTTCATTGGCAAGATTGGTGAGCCAGGCCCTGAGCCGGATCTCTGCGCTGATCTCATCGAAACGGCTCAGCGCGCATGACCCGCCCAGGCCCGGCCTGCCTTAAGGCGCGCTTTTGTGGGATGCATCCATGGAGGGCCCTCTGATCCATCTGGGTCTGGTGATAAGGCGGTCGCCGGCTCTGACGGCGAGTCGGCCACCGATGAGTCAAACTCGTTGTACCAACTTCAAGATGGCAGGCTCATGGGTTGTTCCGATGGCGACAGTATTCCGGACCATTTTGAGCCGCCAAATCAGGTTGGAGTTTTTATGGCTGGTGCGCAGCCTGTTCAGAACCCCACTGCCGGATCGGGAAACCCGGTGCCCTCTCCGGCTCAGGTGCAGATGGATCTCACGGACAAGATGACGGCCCTGTTGACCGCCACGGTTGACCCGGCGGATCAAGCCCAACATGATGCGGAGGTGGCACAGTTGAAATTGGACCTGATAAAAGCTAAAGAGGATCTTGCAGCGGAAGGAATCAGGCTGGCTGCGGAGCGGGCGGCTCTCGATGCCCAGACTCAGCTGATTCAGGCGCAGTCCTTCCAACTCACGATGGATCGGAACGCGGCCAATGAGGTCATGAGAAGGAGGCATCAAAAGGCTCAGTCCCGACTCCCGCCGGTTTACGATCCACGCAACCTCTTCAACACGCCGGGTGCAGGGTCTAGTAACCCGCCAGGGGTCATAGCACCCGGGTCTGGACCCCTTATTCAGCCACGAGTGATGGGGCCTCCCCAGGTGCCCCCGCCTCGCCTCAGTATGTGCCAATACCCCCGGGTCATTATAATAACCCACTGGAGAACATGGTCGCTGCGGCAGCACGGCTGGCGGCTCTCCCCGTTGACGGCGATTCTCCGACGGCCATTGAGACCCGCCGGGTTTGGGAACTCCTTCAGACAGCACTGGCGCAGCAAGAGGCGTACTCCTATAGCCGGGACAGGATCCACTCGACCCCTCGTCCAGGCCAGATCCCGAGTTACAGCCGGCACATGGTCTCAGCAACCGGCTCAAGTAACGTCCGACGCCATGACCCGCCCCCTGGCCATGGCCCGGCTCATAACGGAGCCTTTTACGCAGCGGACCAAGCGCGGCAAGAGGCGGAGCAAGTGCCTCAATTGACGGCTTACCAGACCCCCCCCGGCTTATCCGACGACTTCCGTGGATGTGGGTATCCCTACCAGGACCGGGGGTGTCCCTTGTTTGGTGCCAGCTATCCGTAATGAACGTCTACCAAAGGACTTCAAAGGCCCTAGGAAAGTGCCTAACTACACAGCTGACTTACAACCTGCAGCCTGGATTGAGAGTTATGAGATGGCTATGGAATTGCTGGAGGTCAGTGAGGCGGCCATGGCCAAGTATTTCACCATGATGTTAGATGGAACTGCCCGCACATGGTTGAAAGGGCTACCACCGAATTCCATTGGGTCTTGGGCTGAGCTGAAAGCCCGGTTCATCCAAAACTTCAAGGATACCTGTAGGCAGTCTATGTCAATTGTGGATTTGACTAACTGTAAGCAGCAGGAGGGTGAATCCACGACCCATTGGGTTCGCCGGGTCAAGGAGATCATACATTCATCAGATAAGATGGATGCCGGCTCTGCAGTCTTAATGTTGGAACAAAACTGTCGCTTTGTGCCCCTAAAGATGAAACTCGGGCGACTTAAACGCGACTGCACCGATATGGGTACACTAATGGCGGCTCTTGTCAAGTACGCCGATTTCGATGGTACCAAGGATCCCCCTTCAGATGATGAAAGGACGGGGAAGGGAAAGAAGAACGGCAATGGCGAGGGTCCTCAGTTTAACCCGGGGAACCAAGGAGGAGGCAAGCGCAAGGCCGATGGCAGCCTAGAGTTTGTAGCCAATGCCAACTCCCAAGGTAACAACCAACAACGCAAGGGGAGGCCCCCTCCCCGAGGCGGCGGGTCAGGTCCAACGCTGGAGCAGCTGTTGAATGAACCTTGTCCAAGGCATGGCTCTAGAGAGAAGCCAGCGACTCATCTGTGGAAGGATTGCGCGATCATGAAAGCCTTTAAGAATTACAATGGCCCGGGCGACGGCTCAGGTCATGGCCCGGGCGGCGGCTCAAATTCCGGTCCTCAGAATGGTCAAGGGGGCGTTAATCAATAGGCTGGCCAGGGTCATCAACAGCAGCAGGGGGGTTATCAGACCAATCCAAAGCAGCTAAGCGGTGGACAGTATCATGTATTTACCACTAGTCTGTGCAAGCGAGATCAGAAGCTTCACAAGAGAGCCGTGAACGCTGTTGAGCCGGCGGTCCCACGCTACTTACGATGGTCTGAGCAGCCCATAGTATGGAGTAGGGAGGATCACCCTCCTCGGGTGGATAACCCGGGCCACTTGGCCTTAGTGGTGGCTCCTCAAGTGGGAGGATACAAGTTCACAAAGGTGCTCATGGATGGAGGCAGCAGCATCAACATCCTCTATTATGAGACTTTTCGTCGTATGGGGTTGGTTGATAAGAACCTCAGCCAGTCCAACACTATCTTTCATGGTGTAGTACTTGGTAAGTCGGCTTATCCCGTTGGCAAGATTGAATTGGAAGTGGCTTTTGGTGATGAGAATAACTACAGGGTGGAGAAATTGACCTTTGAAGTGGTCAAGATAAGAAGTCCATACCATGCTATATTGGGACGGCCGGCTTACGCCAAGTTCATGGCACGTCCGTGTTATTTGTACCTACAGCTCAAGATGCCGGGTCACAGTGGGACCATTACGGTTCACGGCAGCCGGAAAGTGGCTCTGGAATGTGAGGAAGGCGACGCGGCTTATGCAGAATCTGTTTGTGCTACAGAGGAGTTGAAGTTTTACAAGGACAATGTTGACCCAACAGACATGACCTCTCTGAAAAAGCCGACTACGGAAAATGAGCCGGCGATGAAATTTAAGTCGGCTGATGAGACTAAGCTTGTTGATTTTGTTCCAGGGGATTCATCTCAGCAGTTTAGCATCAGTGCCAATCTGGATCCGAAATAGGAAAGCGTGCTCATCGAGTTCATCCGTGAGAATAGGGACATCTTCGCATGGAAACCCTCTGACATGCCAGGTGTACCTAGAGAACTCGCTGAGCATACTCTCAACATTGATCCTAAATTTAAGCCGGTCAGACAGTTCCTTCGGCGGTTTAATGAAGAGAGGCAGAAAGCTATTGGTGAAGAAGTAGCCCGGCTCTTGGCAGCCGGGTTTATCGTGGAAGTTTTTCACCCAGAGTGGTTGGCTAATCCGGTGCTTGTACTCAAGAAGAACGGCACCTGGCGGATGTGTGTGGACTACACGGACTTGAACAAGGCATGTCCGGCTGATCCTTTTGCCCTCCCCGTATTGATCAAATCATTGATGCTACGGCAGGTTGTGCACGTTTAAGTTTCTTGGATGCTTATTCTGGTTATCATCAGATCAAGATGGCAGTTAAGGACCAGGAGAAGATGGCGTTTGTCACTCCCTTTGGAGCCTTCTGTTATGTGTCTATGCCCTTTGGACTCAAGTGTGCACAGGCGACTTACCAGCGTTGTGTACAGAACTGTCTTCATAAACAGATTGGGCGCAATGTTCACGCTTATGTGGACGATATTGTGGTTAAATCCATCAAAGAGGAAACCCTGATAGATGATTTAAGGGAAACCTTTGATAATCTTTGGGTTTATAAGATGATGCTTAACCCGGCCAAGTGTGTCTTTGGTGTTCCTGCAGGCAAACTTTTGGGCTTCTTGGTTTCTGACAGAGGCATTGAGGCTAACCCGGAGAAGATCAAGGCCATCACCTCCCAGGCTAAGCCGGCATGTATAAATGACGTTCAGCGCTTGGCGGGTCGCATCGCTGCTTTAAGCCGGTTTATAAGCCGTTTGGGTGAGAAGGCCATGCCCCTATACCAGTTAATGAAGAAAACGGATACCTTTGTCTGGAATGATACGGCTAATGCCGCCTTTGAGGATTTAAAGAAGCAGCTGGCAGAGCCCCCAGTCCTTGCTGCTCCGGCTGATAAGGAGCCCTTGCTACTGTATGTGGCGGCAAACGCACGAGCCGTCAGTGTGGCTATTGTGGTGGAACGCAAGGAGGAGGGTAAGGAGCATCCGGTTCAGCGGCCGGTTTATTATGTCAGTGAAGTGCTCATTGAGTCCAAGCAGCGGTACCCGCATTGGCAGAAGCTGGTATATGGTGTGTTCATGGCAAGCCGGAAACTTAAGCATTATTTTCAGGGCCATCCCATCACTGTGGTCAGTTCTGCCCCCCTTGATGATATCATTCAAAACAGAGAGGCCACAGGGATAATTGCTAAGTGGGCTATAGAACTTGGACCCCACGGTCTCAAATATGTGCCACGCACTACTGTTAAGTCTCAGGGCTTGGTGGATTTCATCAATGATTGGACAGAGTCACAAGTGCCCGAGCAAAAGCCGGATAACACGTATTGGACTATTCATTTTGATGGGTCCAGGCAGTTGGAGGGCTCGGGGGCTGGCGTTGTATTGGCGTCCCCTAAAGGTGACAAGTTCCATTATGTGCTACAGTTGATGTTTCCTTGCACTAACAACGCAGCTGAGTACGAGGCCCTGCTCCATGGTCTTCGGATGGCTAAGGAGATGAGCTTGAGCTGGGTAAGGTGCTTTGGTGACTCAGACTTGGTGGCTCAACAAGTATCAGGCACGTGGGATTCTAAGGATCCTCTCATGGCGGCTTATCGCCGCGAGGTCGACGCCATTGCCGGGCACTTTCAGGGCTACCAAGTGGAGCACATTGATCGCAGGAAGAATGAGGCGGCTGATGCTCTAAGCCGGCTAGGCTCTCAGCGAAAGCCGGTGCCGCCTAACACTTTCCTGGACGTCCTGTATAACCCTTCGGTTAAGTTGCCTACAGAGGAAGACTTGGCTGTCCCTGACCCAGAGGCACGGCTAGTGGCGGCTCTTCATGTCATACCAGACTGGACAATGCCATATCTGGCTTATATAACCCGGGGAGAGTTGCCTGAGGATGAAACTTTGGCCAGGCAAATAACCCGGCGGGCTAAGTCAATGATCGTTATCGACGGCGAATTGCATCATCGCAGTGTTTCAGGGGCATTTCAGCGTTGTATCTCCCCTGAGGAAGGTCAAGAGATCTTGCGTGAGATCCATGAAGGGGATTGTGGCCATCATGCCGGCTCAAAATCCCTTGTGGCCAAGGCTTTCCGTCATGGTTTTTATTGGTTGACGGCTCATGCTGATCCAGAGGACTTGGTTAGTAAATGTGATGGTTGCCAAAGGTTCTCACGACGGGCTCACGTGCCGGCTCAGGAGCTGAGGATGATCCCAATTACTTGGCCCTTTGCTGTCTGGGGGCTTGATATGGTTGGGCCTTTTAAAAGGTCCAAGGACAAGAAGACCCACCTCTTGGTGGCAGTTGATAAGTTCACAAAGTGGGTAGAAGCGGAGCCCGTTAGCAAGTACGATGCAGCCACGGCAGTTCAGTTTATGAAAAAGGTGATTTTCCGCTTCGGCTTTCCGCACAGCATCATAACTGACAATGGCACCAATCTATCCAAAGGCGCCGTGGAAGAGTTTTGTCAACGAGAGCATATCCGACTTGATGTTTCCTCAGTGGCTCATCCCCAATCCAATGGTCAAGCTGAGAGAGCTAACCAGGAGATTCTGAAGGGCATCAAGCCCCGGCTTTTGGTCCCTTTGCAACAGACGCCGGGTTGTTGGGTGGAGGAGTTGCCCTCCGTCTTATGGAGCATCAATACTACTCCTAACAGGTCTACAGGCTTCACGCCTTTCTTCATGGTCTATGAAGCAGAAGCAGTCCTCACCAGCGACATCCGTCACGACTCACCTCGTGTGGCGGCTTATGTTGAGACGGATAATGAACAAGCGCGCCAAGATGCTCTTGACTTGTTCGATGAACAGCGTGATGTGGCAGCAGCCCGTTCAGCGATTTACCAACAAGACCTGCGCCGTTATCATAGCCGCCGGGTCAAATCCCGGGTCTTTCAGGAAGGCGATCTCGTGCTCCGGCTCATCCAGGATCAAACAGATGCACACAAGTTATCCCCACCTTGGGAAGGGCCCTTTGTGGTCAGCAAGAACTTGCACAACGGGTCATATTACCTCATTGACATTCGGGAGCACAAAGATTCACGTAAGTCTGTGGAAGAGACCCGTCGGCCGTGGAACATAGCTCAGCTTCGGCCTTACTACACTTGAGCTACCGGCTCTCGTGGTGTACATATTTGTCTCAGCCATGTATATATTATGATAAGTAATAAAGCAGGACCTCTGTCCTTTTTTCTCCTCCAAATATGCACGTGTTGTTTTTATTACAAGATTACATGATGACTTAAAGGAGGATCCGGCTTATGATCGTATTCGAATCTGGCCGTAAGCAGTAAAGTCACTTGGGGGCTTCCTGTTCAAACATGGGTCGTATTCGAACCAAAGAGAACATAGTTGTCGATACCCATTTGATTGGCAAAGAGCCGAGCTCATTCGGAGGTTATCTTTGGTCATATTTGAATCATAGTTTAACCCCTCTGAGAACCGACGAGGATCGTATTCGAATCAGCGTCGTTAAACAATTTTAAAAATCACTTGGGGGCTTCCTGTTCAAACATGGGTCGTATTCGAACCAAAGAGAACATAGCTGTCGGTACCCTCTTGATTGGCATCGCCACACCCACTGGGGGCTATATGATCGTATCCGAATCTTGGCTTAACCCCTTTGGGCCGGGTCTCTGGTCGTATTCGAACCGGAAGCCCCTAAAAGTTCCTCTGCTTTATCACAAGTTTACTCTGATCATGTCAAGGTGTGTACGGCCGGGTCTCACTTTACCGGCTTAACTTTGGTTTACAGTGTTCGTTGAACGCCATGGGTATCATTATGATAGATAAGGCGGAATTAGGATACCAACCTTGTTACTCGGGTTATTTAAACCGGAAGTATGCTTACTGGCCGCTAAGTGTTATTACGGCTATGTCAAGCAGATAATTGAGGACCAGTCTCTTTTTGATTCATGTTCCGGGTTATCTATCCAAGACACCTGATTCTCCGGGCGGTAAGCCGCCTTGAGACTTGTGATTTGCCTTTTTATGCAGAATATTTAAAGGTACCTCTTTGAGGTTGAGAAAAACAAAAGGATAATTATGACCCGGAGAAATATTAAGGAGACAACTTCAAACGACCTTGGCATTCAATACATGCACGATGGCACGGCAGAGATAGACTGTTGCACCTACTCTATTACAAAAACTCTTCAAGTCTAAAAGGTGGAACATTGTTTGATAAACCGCCAGCCAAATTATGATGCTTGCTGA
This sequence comes from Triticum aestivum, assembly GCF_018294505.1. Classification (NCBI taxonomy): domain Eukaryota; kingdom Viridiplantae; phylum Streptophyta; class Magnoliopsida; order Poales; family Poaceae; genus Triticum; species Triticum aestivum. The sequence continues at coordinate 386,060,638 of NC_057799.1, read as the reverse complement.
GTTGAGGTCCCGGGCTCATTCCTATCTCCTCCTCCGGCTGATCCCAAGACCTCGAAGGTTGATGACTTCCAATTGATGCCACTGAGAGCTTCGAATTGGGCTTCTTCATCAATTAACCCGGCCGGGTCAATCTCCGGGGCGAAGGTGTGCTGACGAGCCGGCGGGATCAGGTTGAGGGCTTCATAGCGAGGGGTCGGAATCCTCTGATTCTTCGCGTCATAACCCGGCTGGTACTTGGTTAGATCCGTGTCATTCCCGATGAGGGTGGCCACCGGGCGTACAGCTTTCACGCATGCTGCGAAGTCCTTCTGGTCGAAAGCTGAGCCATCTTCCTTCAGGCTTGGATAACCCAGGGCGATGTCTGCCGGGTCTAGTTCCGGCAGAAATGCCTTGGCCCGGCTCAGCACGGCGATTGCGCCGGCTCTCGCGGAGGCCCGTCGCAGCTCTTGGATCCGCTGAGGCAGAACGGCGAGCCAGCGCAGGACTTCGGCCAGATGAGTTGGCACCTCGTTGGATAGGGACACCACAGCTAAGGCACGCTGTGACCCGGTGTAGAGCTGTTCCACCAGGGTGTACACGGCCTTTAACTTGGTGACCACACTCTGGTTGAGGTTGGCACTCCTGGGACCTGTTTAACAGAATCAGATAAGCCGGTGACAAGGATGACTCATGACATATATGAGCTTGATGAAAGCCGGTGAGGCGACTTACCGAAGATAGCGGCCACCATTTGGGAAACCTGGCGCTTTAAGCCGGAGAGTTCGGCGGTCTTCTCAGTGAGAGCCTTCTCCGCCTGTTCCGCCCGGGTGACCAGTGCGGCCTTCTCTTCGACCCAGGCTTTTCTCTCAGCATCAAACTCGGTCTTCAATTTTTCTTGAGTGGCGATGCTGGATACAAACTTGGCGTTTGCCTTCCGGGTCTCCATCTCCTGCATCTTTAGCCGGCTCTTGAGATCTGCAAGGTCCGCCTCTAGTTTCTTGCCAACAGCCTGCATATATTTCCCGGTTATTAACAGTCATTATATAAGTCCCAAGCGTTTTCCAAGCAAAGACACTTGGCACTTGGGGGCTAATGCATATTGAATGTATCTATCTACATACTGCCGGCTCAGTTGAGTAAGCCGGAACCTAAGTCTACAACATATTCAAGCATAAGTCGACGACTTGGGGGCTAGCATGGCAAAGGTAACTATGCAGTAAGTAAGAAGACGACAGAAGGATACCTCCGATTTTTGATGGATCTGGTTGACCATGGCGACCTCGGTGTCCCGGCTCTTGTGTACTTGGCTGATGTAGCCAAAGACAAGCTCTCCAATGCTCAAGTCGGTGTAGCCGGAGAGGTCCAGGTTCACCCGGTGGGGTTGCAGCAACTCCCCCTTCGCGGAGCATTTGGCCAACACGGTCAGTCTCCCCGGCTCAACGAACTCCGTCCGGGTGATAACCACGTCCGAGTCGTCTGCTGGTGGAGCTGAGCCGGAGGCCTCCGGGTTAACCGAAGTTTCGGTCATTGCCTTGGTAGTCGGGGCAGAGGCTGGCGCTCCGCTGCAGTCAGCTTGTCCGACAGCGGGTGAGTCGGCTCTAGACGTGTTGGGCGAAAGCCGGCCAGCAGGTTCTCGTCAGCCGGGGACGTATCTTGGTAGTAGAACCAAGTCATATTCCAGTCCTTGGGGTGGCTCGGCGGCTCTGCGTAAGGGAAAAGACAGTCCCTACGCCGCTGGATGGAGATGCCACCTAACTCCAGACTTGGCCCGTTGGCGCACTCATTTTGGCGGTTTAAGTAAAACAGCTCTCTGAAGAGCAGCAGACTAGGCTCTTCTCCAAGGTACACTTCGCAAAAGACTTGGAAATTGCAGATGTTGGACACGGAGTTGGGTCCTATATCTTGAGGCCGCAGGTCAAAGAAGTTGAGCACGTCCCTGAAAAACTTTGAGCGGGGCGGTGCGAAGCCCCGGCTCATATGATCTGCGAAGATCACTACCTCCCCGTCCCTTGGCTGTGGTCTCTCTTCCGACGGGTCAGGGGCACGGTAGGACATGGTTTCCTTCTTAGGCAAATATCCGGACTTAACAAAATTGGCCAGGGTCTCGTTGGTGACGTTGGACCTCATCCAGTTGCAAGTGATGGGAGCCTTGGGAGGCATGGTGAAAGTTGGTGGCCTATGACAAAAAGGAAAAGTGTCCGGGTTAATTATAAACCGGCGATTTACAGTTCCAAACTATGGTGGCGGTTTATGAAGGGGACTAATGGTATATACTCAAATATGGTGGGTTTCTTTAAGTCGGAGGATTCTACGAAGCATGGTTTTCTTTAAGTCAGAGGATTCAGCAGCGTGTGGTTTCTTTAACCCGGAATCATAAGCCGCCAAGATTCAATGGCTGCAGTTTTTACTAAGTGTGGTAAAACAGATTTCACATCTTGCAGTAACTTTTTTGGATCAAAATGGTCGGGTGAAATGAAAATTTTCTAGACCTAGAGACAGACGAGCGGATGTTCTTGAGCTCGAACGAATCATCTATATAGTGGAAAGAGATCTACTGGCACTGGAAATGAAGCCTAAACAACTACCGCACTAGTTTTATACAAGGCTAAAGATCAAACAAGTGCGGTGACTACGAGAACTACCGAGGCTTGTGGCAATGGCGATGAATGCGAAGAACACAGACGAACCCTACGGTAGATCTATCTGACAGGGCAGAAGAGACTCACCGGAGTTGGAGAAGAGCGGAAGTCGCCGCCGTTTATCTGGTCCGAGTCAGGGTGATGCAGCGGCCGAGTTGATGAAGACCAGGGGCGCGACTGCGGCGGCAGTGGTAGAGCTCGGGCAGAGGAGTGACGGCGCGAGGGGGAAGAAGAGAGCGTGAGAAGAGCCTGTCGGGCCGGCCTATTTATAAGGCAAGGTCATAAGTGGGCGCGAGATTCAAGGAGACCACGGCGTGGTTATCTCCCCCCCACGACGCCTCGATTTTCGGAATGACAGTAAAAGCAAAGATCCGTTGCGGATCTGGCGGAGTAAAAAATGGACTTAATGGAGGATGATGTCATGGCGGATTATCCGGAGCTCAGAGGATGACGTCACTCCGGGTTATGGCCTTCACATGAATGGTAAGCCGGAGATTTTTTCTGTCAGAAGAGTTGAAGATTGACGTGAGCCGGCTCAAATCAATCTGGGGCCTAATGTTGAGGATATAGACCTTAGAGTCACCCGCCAGGAGGGGCCGGGTTACTCGTACGGTCGTTGCCAGAAGCCCGGAGCCAAGTTTGAAGACGATGGGCCAGAGATGGGCTGAGACCCAGATATGGCTTAAAGCCCGTAGTTGTAATCATTGTTATGGTAGAACTTGTAGTGTAAGACAAGTATAGTTGAGAGTCCGAGCCGGACACTCTTATGAGCCGGCCGGGACTCTGAGGGCTGCTGGGCGTCAGCCTCCTTATATAAAGGGACGACCCGGCAGCGGTTTAGGGGAGAGAACAATCTGATCGAGAGCCGGGATAGCAAGTTTAGCTCCCTGGTAATTGTAACCCTAATCAATACCATCTCAACTGGACGTAGGCTTTTACCTTCACCGTAAGGGGCCGAACCAGTATAAACCCTCGTGTTCCTTGTCCCACTTAACCCCTTCAAGCTTCCTAGTTGCAATGGCTCCACGACTAAGTCCTAGCTCGAGGACATCTGCCGTGACAATTCCACGACAAGGGACCCAACAGCTCGCCCAGTTATTTTTGTTTTGGGTTAATTTGATAAATGCCACTCCAAACCTGGTGTTTCTGAGAAATGCCACTACAATTTCCAAACTTTGAAAAATGCCATTTCATGCCATTTCTAGTGGCATTTTTCGAAGTCTGGAGTGGCATTTTTCAAAGTTTGCAAATTGCAGTGGCGTTTTCGAAAGTTTGCAAAAATTGCAGTGGCATTTTTCAAAGTTTGCAAATTGCAGTGGCATTTTTATGAATCGTCATAATTGGAGTGGCATTTATCTAATTTTTTTTTGAGACGAAAGCAGGGTGTCAACTGGGCTGTGCGGGGCACTCTGGCCTGTCTAGACATCCTTCTCTTTTATGTTTACCACAGACCAGCCCAGTAGTTTTTTTTCTTTCTGAAAATGGCTAGCCCAGTTTTTTTGTGATTTGCCAAGTAAGTCGCTTTGTCAGGCCTGTTGGGCTGCAAATCTTTCAAGACGAGGAGAGCTTCATTCGGCTGGACGAGAAAATGGCCTATCAGTAATAAGAAATGGGTTGTACATTTTTAAAACACATCAAACCGGCAATTAGTTTGAAATTTCTTTTTTTCATTTTGAGATTTTAAATTGCATTAATTTTTATGCGTGGACAATTTGTTGGATTTTATATTGATATACATTTATTTTTAAAATCAGTTTGAATGTGACTCGAAATTTCAGGATTAAAAACAGTTCGGACCGCACCGTAATATGCAAAATTTCAGATAATTTTTTAACCGTGGCCACAATATGGGCTGTAATGCTAACAAAAAGAATATGGGCTCCAAAAAAACCTTAAGAATTAGTAAATGGGCTGTAAATTATTAGAAATAGTGGCAGATGGGCTGTATGCTGTTTTCCACAGATTTGAGGCTTTCCTACAAAAAAGGTTGACGCACAAGCAGTGACTGTTGGATGTCCATCCAACGGCCGTCGTGCTTCTTCAATCTCTGCTCTTCCTGCTCCAGCCACTCAAACAAGCGCCGACGGGACTGCCTGCTCCCTCCTCCCCACGACCGGCTGTGCTGCCGCGCAGGCCTCACCGCCCCACCGTACTCCCATCGCTGGCCTAGCCATCCCTCTACTCACCCACACCTGCTGTTATTCTTCGGCGACGGCAGACGAACCAGTAAACCCTCGTATAGTCATACTTCCCTCCGCGTGGGAAACAACTGCCGAGTCTTCCCTGCCTCCGTGTCGTTCCCTTCCTAGGCCTCGCCGTCGTCCACCACCCTGGTGCTCTCGGCGCGGCCTGGTCAACGTGGTCAATGACCGACATGCATCTGAAGTGGACTGTACGTGGAGAGGCTGATAGCTGGGTCCATGGCCGCACGCAAGGAAATGCCTCCTTATTACGCGCAAAATAATGATTCCTCCACCTGACATCTAGGACCCACCGAAAGGGCCTCTATATTTCACAAAAAAACGTTACCGCCGCTGACAACTCGGACCCACCAGCTATATCTTCGCACGCAAGGAAGTGTGTCCTTATTACGCACAAAAAGATGAATACCCCCCTGCTAGCTGGGACCCAGTATAGTGGCAGGCTGACTTATGGGCCTACTAAGTTGACGGGGATGGAGGGCTTTGTCAACTTAGTCAATATGCACGATTCTAGCTCCAGTGACCGTACGATCTCCATCCAACGGCCGTACGTAGTGCTTCTTCAACCTCTGGTCTTCTTGCTCCAGCCGCCCAAACCAGCGCCGGTCGTGCCTCGTGCTCCTGCCTCCCGTGGCCGGCTGCGATGCGGTGGAGGCCTCACCACCCCCTACTACTCCCACCGCTGGCCAGGCCATCCCTCTACTCACCCACACCCCCTGTTATTCTGCGGCGACGGCAGCCTCACACCGCAGCGAACCAGTGAACTCTCATACTCCTCTACGCGTGGGCATCCACTGCCACGTCTTCCCCGGCTCCGCGTCGTCCCCTTCCTAGGCCTCGCCGTCGTCCACCGCCCTGGTGCTCTCGGCGCGGCGTGGTCAACGTTGTCAAGAAACGACTTCCATCAGAAGAGTATTGTATGTGGAGAGGCTGACAGCTGGGTCCACGGCAGCCGCAAGGAAGTGCCTCCTTATTACGCGAAAAATAATTATTCCTCCACCTGACAGCAGGGACCCACCGAACAGGCCACCGTATTTGGCAAAAAAAAAGTTTCCCCCTAACTGCTGGGACCCACCGGACGGGCCATCGTATTTCGTGAAAAAAACGTTTCCCCCCGCTGTCAGCTCGGACCCACTGGAAGTGCCGCCTTATTACGCACAAAAAAAATGAATACTCCCCCTTCTAGTTGGGACCCACCTTGGTGGGTGGCTGACTTGTGGGCCTACTAAATTGACGGGGACGGAGTGCTTTGTCAACTTAGTCAATATGAACGATTCTAGCTCCAGTGACCGTACGATGTCCATCCAACGGCCGTAGTGCTTCTTCAACCTCTGGTCTTCTTGCTCCAGCCGCCCAAAGCAGCGCCGGTCGTGCCGCATGCTGCTGCCTCCGGTGGCCGGCTGTGCTGCCGCGGAGGCCTCATCGCCCCCTACTATTCCCACCGCTGGCCAGGCCCTGCAGCGACGGCAGGCTCACACCGCAGCCGAACCAATGAACCCTCGTACTCCTCTCCGCGCGGGCTTCCACTGCCGCGTCTTCCCCGGCTCCGCGTCGTTGTAACACCCCGGATGTAACTTTCCATATTTGTAACTCCAACTCTTGCCATTTTCGGCTATGTGTTATGATATTCCCTCCGTGGTTGGGTTTTGTCTTTCTTTTTGCATTTTGTTCATGTCATGCATCTCATATCATGTCATCATGTGCATCTCATTTGCATACGTGTTCGTCTCATGCATCGGAGCATTTTCCCCGTTGTCCGTTTTGCAATCCGACACTCCCACATGCACCGGTGCACCCCTCTTGTCTCTTTTCGTGAGCGGGTGTTAAACGTTCTTGGAATGGATCGAGTCTTGCCAAGTGGCCTTGGTACACCACCGGTAGACCACCTGTCAAGTTTCGTTCCATTTGGAGGTCGTTTGATGCTCCAACGGTTAACCGGGTAACCGCAAAGTCCTTTTGTGTGTTGCAGCAAAATCCTCCTACAAACCGCCCAATAACCCATCTAAGTCCCCTCCATGCTCTCGGTCGTTCGATCACGATCGTGTGGGCGAAAACCGTGCCTCATTTGGACTCTCCTAGCTCCCTATGCCTATATAAACACATCCCCCTCCGAAATTTGCGTCCAAACCATAAAAAAATCGCACTCCACCGCCACTGGACACGTCCGCCGCCTCCGGACGAATCGCGGCCGCCGCACCCGTCCAACCAGAGGCCGCCACGTGGGCAGCTCCACCGGCGCGCGCCGCCGGCCCGCTCGGCCCGCGCGGGGCCCCCGCGAGCCCATCCGCGCTGCCCATGCCT
>NC_057799.1:386041543-386053075 GCF_018294505.1 Triticum aestivum | reverse complement strand
CGCCTTGCCCGACGCCCGCGCGTCTCCACGCCGCGCCGCCCTCGACGCCGCGCCCCCATCGCCGGATCCGGTCCCCCCGCAACCCCGACGACCTCTCCGGTCGAGCTCCGCCCTCTCCGGTCGAGCTCCGCCCTCTCCTTCCTCCAACTCCGGCGAGCAGCCCCGGCCGTCCTCGGTTCGCGTGCCACGGATCCGATCTGGAGAGGTTGACTTTCCCCCCTCTTTTTCTGCCAAGTCTCGAAGTTTTCACCATATGTTGCTCCATTCATCACATCATATCTCATTGCATACTGCTCCGTTTAATGCGTGTGATATATCGAAATGTTTATCACGAGATGCTCTCATTTTGTTCCACTGTGCCATCCTCATTTGAGTCCATCTTGATGCCAAAAGCTCTCTTGCAAGAGTGCTATATGATGTTTACTGCTGTTACTTATCAGAACTTGATGTTTTGTTATTTTTGTTGCATTTGATGTGTGCATCTTATGGGCATGAGCTCTACAGGTGTTTTGATCTATGCCATGCCATCTTTACAGAGGTGTATGCCATGTATTTTTGTGATCTATGTGGTGACTAGCTCAAGAATGCAAACTAGGCTTCGTGATGTTTCTATTTCTAGGGACTTGGAAATTTTGCCAAGTCCTTTACCTGCTGTTATTTTGTTGCTATGTATCCATGTGGCTACAGTGAGATCCATGCTTCTTTTGGGTATGTTCAGTAAGGATATTTTGCAGATATGGTTGTGCTATATCCATCCATGCCCCTTTTTGCAATTATGGAGTGCCATAGCATGTCTTAATCTTGCTCTACTTTTGCTATAAAATATTCCTGGCAGATTGTTAACATGATATTCAATTTTGTCAAGGTTGTTGTAGTTGATCCATACATGCTATGAACTTACTCTTGCCTTGGTTAGCTTCATAAACATGCCATCTTGCTGTAGGTATGCTTTTTTTGTCATGCATTTCTTTGTGATGAGTGAATCGAGCTCACAAAGATGCCTTCATAATGCTGTTAATGCCATGCTCTGTTTTCTGCCAAGTCTGAAACATGTTAACGAAACTTGCTATGTTTACATGGGTGCCATCATATCTTCTGATCCTCTTTGGCTCTTGATCAGTAAGGGACGTTTGTTATATGCATTTAGTAGATTCATGCCATTCCTTGTTTTGCTATGTTAAATTCATGTAGCATGTGTTTTTCTTGCTCTGAACATTGCTACCTGATGCTGTTTCAGCCATGTTCAGTAATTTTCACCAAGTCTGTGAAGCTGTTATCTTTTGCACTTTTGCCATGATTGTTTGAACCTGTTATGCTGTGATCTAGCCGTAGCTCAGTGTACATCTTTTGTCAAGCATCTCCTGTAGATTACTGTCATATGCTTTGTTGCTATGTTGGGGTGCTGTAGCATAGTTACTTGATGTATTCTAAGTGCTATCGTGCTGTTAATCGCAGATTTATGTCATTCTTGTTTTGCTTGCCATTTGCAAACCGTGCATCCGTTTCCGGCGTTCTTAATATCGATTCCGACCGGAATCATCTCATCTTTCCAGTGGCATACTTGGGTTGCCAAGTTACTGCCTTGTTCATCCTTTTTCTCCCGGAGCACGCATATGCATCGCATATCTTTTCTCGCATATCATGCATGTTTTGCATCATGTTGCTTGCGCATTTCCCGTGATTGATTGTGGTTCCATTGCTTGTGTTCTTGCTGTGGGTAGAGCCGGGAGACGAGTTCGTGAACGAGGAACCTGTGGAGTACGCTTACGAGGATCAAGCTTTCGACAACTCTGAGAACCTTGCAGGCAAGATGACCATACCCTCGAAATCACTTCTATCTTTGCTTTGCTAGTTGTTCGTTCTATTACCATGCTGTGCTACCTACCACTTGCTATATCATGCCTCCCATATTTTCCATGTCAAGCCTCTAACCATCCTTTCCTAGCAAACTGTTGTTTGGCTAAGTTACCGCTTTTGCTCAGCCCTTCTTATAGCGTTGCTAGTTGCAGGTGAAGTTGAAGTTGGTTCCATGTTGGAACATGGAATTTTTGGAATATCACAATATCTCTTATTTAATTAATGCATCTATATATTTGGTAAAGGGTGGAAGGCTCGTCCTTATGCTTGGTGTTTTGTTCCACTCTTGCCGCCCTAGTTTCCGTCATACCGGTATTATGTTCCTTGAGTTTGCGTTCCTTACGCGGTTGGGTGATTTATGGGACCCCCTTGACAGTTCGCCTTGAATAAAACTCCTCCAGCAAGGCCCAACCTTGGTTTTACCATTTGCCTACCTAAGCCTTTTTCCCTTGGGTTTTCGCGAGCCGGAGGGTCATCTTTATTTAAACCCCCGGACCAGTGCTCCTTCGAGTGCTGGCCCAAACCGAGCGATGTCCGGCGCCCCCTGGGCAACCAGGGTCTATGCCAACCCGACGTCTGGCTCATCCGGTGTGCCCTGAGAACGAGATATGTGCAGCTCCTATCGGGATTTGTTGGCACATTCGGGCGGCTTTGCTGGTCTTGTTTTACCATTGTCGAAATGTCTTGTAAACCGGGATTCTGAGACTGATCGGGTCTTCCTGGGAGAAGGTTTATCCTTCGTTGACCGTGAGAGCTTATAATGGGCTAAGTTGGGACACCCCTGCAGGGTATTATCTTTCGAAAGCCGTGCCTGCGGTTATGAGGCAGATGGGAATTTGTTAATGTCCGGTTGTAGAGAACTTGACACTTGACTTAATTAAAATACATCAACCATGTGTGTAGCCGTGATGGTCTCTTCTCGGCGGAGTCCGGGAAGTGAACACGGTTTGAGTTATGTATGAACGTAAGTAGTTTCAGGATCACTTCTTGATCATTTCTAGCTTCGCGACCGTTGCTTTGCTTCTCTTCTCGCTCTCTTTTGCGTATGTTAGCCACCATATGCTTAGTGCTTGCTGCAGCTCCACCTCATTACACCATCCTTTCCTATAAGCTTAAATAGTCTTCATCTCGCGGGTGTGAGATTGCTGAGTCCTCGTGACTCACAGATTCTACCAAAACAGTTGCAGGTGGAGCCCAGTTGGGACGATCGGGGATCTAGCATTTGGGGTTATCTTATTTTCATTTGGATTTGACCGTAGTCGGTCTATGTGTGGATTTTGGATGATGTATGAATTAATTTATGTATTGTGTGAAGTGGCGATTGTAAGCCAACTCTCGTTATCCCATTCTTGTTCATTACATGGGATTGTGTGAAGATGACCCTTCTTGCGACAATACCTACAATGCGGTTATGCCTCTAAGTCGTGCCTCGACACGTGGGAGATATAGCCGCATCGTGGGCGTTACAAGTTGGTAATCAGAGCCATCCCCGACTTAGGAGCCCCCTGCTTGATCGAATCGCTGGCGTTGTTGAGTCTAGAACAAAAATGTTTTGAGTCTTAGGATTATATATATCGGAGAGTAGGATTCTTTTTACTCCTCAGTCCCTTCGTCGCTCTGGTGAGGCCTCCTGACGTAGAAGTTTTGACTCTTCTCTCCTCAAATTTCACTAAAAAAAAATTTAGGATCACGCGGGTATCTTGGAATCGTTCCGATGGTTTTGTGACGAGAACATTGTTCTTGGTGCCTCCTGACATTTAGGGGTTGTGGCAGTGTCCCGTGGAGTTGAGCTCCGAGGTGTTGTCGTCACAATTTTATCGTTGCAGTTCTGGAATACCTGAGTTTCGCCGACATCGAAAATCTCTTTTATGCAGTTGTTGGTGAGATCACCTCGACGCCACCCAGTACTGGGGCGGGAGTTCGGGAGTATTGCCATAACTCGTATAACGGATGCTTTTCGAAGGTTGAGGTACACGATTTCTGAAGGTTTCTTGGTTATGTGTTGACGGATGGATACAGCTGGATCTAGGGATTGCTAGTTTGGGTGATATATTTTGTGTCCCCTGTATCCCCAACACCAGATTGCATAACCAGAAAGTTTCGGGAGTTTATAGTTGGGATTCAAGTAGCTCTTAGCATTTCTTCCCGCAGATAATTGGTTTGTGATTGGGTAATCCTTACCATTTATTTGTTCCAGTTGCACCTTGTTATTTTATTCATCAACCCTTTATCAAGTGGCTTCTCACTTTAATGGAAGTGTGATGATTTACTATGGAATTCATTCGTTCATCCTCGTTCGAATGTTTATTGTGAAGACTATATGTTGCAATTTCTATCCGTTGATTCAACTTGTCTATTTGTCTATCAAGATGCTAACGGATGTCACCCTCTTCAGGATGGCTCTGCCAACGCGTCAGAATCCGGAACGCAATGAAGGGAGTCAGGCGAACCCTCTGCCACCACCTCCGCCTCCGGAGGCATGGCAAGCTATCATGGCAGCCACCAACGCCAATGCTCAGATGATTTTGCAACTCTTGCAAGAGCGCACCCAAGGGCAAGGCAATCAAGGAAATCAAGGCCAAGGCAACAATCAACCTCACTTCGCTACCCTCAACCAGTTCCTCGCAAATCAGCCGAAGTCTTTCAGCTACTGTGCCGAGGCCACAGACGCCGATGATTGGCTCGTGGACATCAACAAGCATTTTGAATGTAGCAATGTCAGGCCTGAGGACTTTGTCAAGTTCGCTTCTTTTCAACTCAAGGATCAAGCTGCCGAGTGGTATCAACAGTACAAAGATTCTAGAGGAGGTCGTGTGATTACCTGGGATGATTTCCGCCGAGACTTCAAAGCTCACCACATTCCACAAAGTGTTGTTGAGAGCAAGCGTGAGGAGTTCCGCAATCTCAAGCAAGGCAGCATGTCTGTGTATCAATACAATACCCAGTTTCAGAAACTCGCTCTCTTCGCTAAGCAAGACGTTCCTGATGAAAACAGCTGTAACGCCCGGGTAATCAAGCTACAGTAATTCCCCGCTAATCATGCCACGTTACCTCGGTTACTGTTGTTAACCGTGCGATGATCCAAAACCGTTTCATAATTTAAATTCAATTAGTGTCAACAATAAAAGTTTTTCAAAATTTAAAACAAAATGTTCGGGAGATGCCATATTTTGCATAAGTAAATATGGTGTAGTAAACACATTTTTATAAAATGCCTAAATAATTTAAATTGAAATAAAACAGAAAAGAAAATAAATAAAAGAAAGAAAATACAAAAGAGAAAACAAACGGAAAAAGGGAAAAGGAGCCCCCCACTGGACCCTGGCCCAACTGGGCCAACCCCCAGGCCCAGCCGGCCGGCCCACGCCACCCACCCCTCCTTATCCCCTCACCCCCACCCACTCCACCGACACTTCCCCCCCCCCACGAAATATCATGTTACTGCTTTCCGTAATCCTATCCTGATGCATAGCCTGTCCTTGCTTCTACTGATGTTACCTTTACCTGCAATCCTACATGCTTAGTATAGGATGCTAGTTTTCCATCAGTGGCCCTACATTCTTGTCCGTCTGCTGTGCTATACTATCGGGCCGTGATCACTTGGGCGGTGATCACGGGTATATACTTTATACTATATACATGACACATGTGATGACTAAAGTCGGGTCGGCTCGTAGGAGTACCCGCAAGTGGATCTTTGTGACGGAGCGACAGGGCAGGTTGAGACCACCTAGGCGAGAGGTGGGCCTAGCCCTGGACGGAGTCCGCGGTTACTTCGACATAACACGCATAACGAGTTCTTGGTATTTGATCTGAGTCTGGCCATTTGGTCTATACACACTAACCATCTACGCGGAAGTAGTTATGGGTATCCCGGTGTCATGGTATCAGCCGAAGCCTTCGTGACGTCAGCGACTGAGTGGCGCGCGTCGGATTGGACTGGAACGCCACTAGGCTAGGTCTGCTTCCGGCCGCGTTCGCAACGTGCAGGTGTGCAATGGGCGATGGGCCCAGACCCCTGCGCGCATAGGAGTTAGACCGGCGTGCTGACCTCTCTCTTGTGCTTAGGTGGGGCTGCGACGTGTTGATCTTCCGAGGCCGGGCATGGCCCAGAAAAGTGTGTCCGGCCAAATGGGATCGAGCGTGTTGGGTTATGTGGTGCACCCCTGCAGGGAAGTTTATCTATTCGAATAGCCATGTCCCTCGGTAAAAGGACGACCCGGAGTTGTACCTTGACCTTATGACAACTAGAACCGGATACTGAATAAAATACACCCTTCCAAGTGCCAGATACAACCCGGTGATCGCTCTCTAACAGGGCGACGAGGAGGGGATCGCCGGGCAGGACTATTGCTATGCGATGCTACTTGGAGGACTTCAATCTACTCTCTTCTACATGCTGCAAGATGGAGATGGCCAGAAGCGTAGTCTTCGACAGGACTAGCTATCCCCCTTTTATTCTGGCATTCTGCAGTTCAGTCCACTGATATGCCCCTTTACACATATACCCATGCATATGTGGTGTAGCTCCTTGCTTGCGAGTACTTTGGATGAGTACTCACGGTTGCTTCTCTCCCTCTTTTCCCCTTTTCCTTTCTATCTGGTTGTCGCAACCAGATGCTGGAGTCCAGGAGCCAGACGCCACCGTCGACGATGACACCTACGACACTGGAGGTGCCTACTACTACGTGCAGCCCGCTGACGATGACCAGGAGTAGTTAGGAGGATCCCAGGCAGGAGGCCTGCGCCTCGTTCGATCTGTATCCCAGTTTGTGCTAGCCTTCTTAAGGCAAACTTGTTTAACTTATGTCTGTACTCAGATATTGTTGCTTCCGCTGACTCGTCTGTGATCGAGCACTTGTATTCGAGCCCTCGAGGCCCCTGGCTTGTATTATGATGCTTGTATGACTTATTTATGTTTTAGAGTTGTGTTGTGATATCTTCCCGTGAGTCCCTGATGTTGATCGTACACATTTGCGTGCATGATTAGTGTACGGTCAAATCGGGGGCGTCACAAGAGCATGATCTATCAATTCAGAGGTGGCCTCAGAGAAGATCTGCAATTACCTCTCGTGCTTTTTGAGCCGACCAAGTATGATGATTTCTACAATATGGCACTGAAGCAAGAGGCTGTTCAGCTCAAGTGTGAGGCTTCTAAGAAGAGAGTCAGGGACGCAATTCAGTCTTCTTCTTCCTCACTAGTGGCTGCTAAGCAACAGAAGTTCCGGTTGCCTCCTCCTCCTCTGTTTCGTCAGCCTTTCCAGCAGAAGAACAAAGGTGGCCATGGATCTTCCCACCCACCCAACCCTTGCTATCAGAACAAGTCTCAGAATCAAGCTCCAAAGTCAAATGCTCCTTATCATCGTCCACTCTCAGAGGTGACTTGCAACAAGTGTCAGCAGAAAGGTCACTATGCTAACAAGTGCTTCAACCAAAGGCGCCTTCCGCCTCCTCCTCCTGTGAGATCTTCCAGCAATGCAGTGGTCAAGCATAACCCCAAGTCTGCAAAGGTGAACATGATGAATGCAACTCAAGCGGAGGAATCTACTGATGTGATAATGGGTAATCTCTCAGTTAACGACTTTCCTGCAAAATTTCTTTTTGACACTGGTGCATCGCATTGTTTCATGTCAAGATCATTTGTTGCTAAGCATGATTTCATTTCGGAAATGTTGGAAAAACCCATGGGAGTTGTTTCTCCGGGCTCTCCTATGAGGGCTACCACAATGATTCTGGAGGTTTCTATCAAGATGGGCAACTATAAATTTTTGTCTTCTCCAATTGTCCTTGGTGACTCGGATATTGATCTAATTCTCGGGATGGACTGGCTTTCTAAGCACAAGCTCAACTTGATTGTGCTGCCAGGGAAATTCAATTGACACACTCTTCTGAGGATGTTATCATCTATGCCGCTCGTGATGAAACCATTCGGTTGTTTTCTCTCAATGAGAAGGGCGAGTTGGATGCTATTTCTCAAATTCCAGTCATTTGTGAGTACCAAGATGTCTTTCCAGAAGAGCTTCCGGGTATGCCTCCTCACCGGCCAGTTTAGTTCGTTATCGATCTTGAGCCCGACACGGAACCCGTTTGCAAGCATCCATACAAGCTTGGACCCAAGGAGCTGAAGGAATTGAAGAAACAACTCGATGAACAAGAGCATCTGGGTCTGATCAGACCGAGTTCATCTCCATGGGGTTGTGGTGTTCTTTTTGTCCAGAAGAAGGATGGCACGGACCGACTTTGTGTCGACTACCGTCCATTGAACAGGAAGACAATCAAGAACAAGTATCCACTTCCCAACATCAATGAGCTATTCGAGCAACTCAAGGGTGCTAAAGTATTCTCCAAGCTTGACCTTCGTATGGGTTATCATCAGATTCGCATTCGTGAAGAAGATATTCCCAAGACAGCATTCAAAACAAGCTTTGGTTCTTATGAATATACTGTCATGTCTTTCGGCCTTGTCAATGCTCCTCCAACATTATCTCGGATGATGAATTTCATCTTCAACCCCTATACCAATGAATTCGTCCTGGTGTATCTCGATGATATCTTGGTCTTCTCCAAGAATAAGAAGGATCATGCCAAACATTTGCGATTGGTGCTCGACAAGCTCAGAGGGTATCAATTCTATGCGAAGTTTTCCAAATGTGAGTTTTGGCTTGATGAAGTTCTTTACCTTGGTCATATCATCTCTGCCAAGGGCATCGCTGTTAATCCCGAGAAGGTGTCTGTAATTGTGAATTGGGAACCTCCTCAGAATGTCAAGCAACTCTGCAGTTTTCTTGGTCTTGCAAGCTATTGCCGAAGATTCGTTGAGAATTTCTCTAAGATTGCAAAGCCTCTTTCCAACCTCCTCCAGAAGCATGTGAAGTATGTCTGGACTCCTGAGTGTGATGTTGCTTTCAACACTCTCAAAGAGAAACTCGTCACAGCTCCTGTCTTAACTCCTCCTGACGAATCCAAGCCATTCGAAGTTTTCTGTGATGCTTCTCTTCAAGGTCTCGGTGCTGTGTTAATGCAAGAGAAGAAAGTTGTGGCCTATACCTCTCGTCAGTTGAAGCCCAACGAAAAGAACTACCCCACTCACGATCTTGAGTTTGCGGCAGTTGTCCATGCATTAATAACATGGAGACATCTCTTGTTGGGAAGAAAAGTGGACATATTCACCGATCACAAGAGTCTCAAGTACATCTTCACTCAGCCCAACCTCAACCTCAGACAAACTCGATGGGTCAAAACGATTCAAGAGTACAATCCGAGTATTGAATATACTCCAGGCAAAGCCAATGTCATTGCAGATGCTTTGAGCAGGAAGGCTTATTGCAACAGCTTAATTCTCAAGCCATTCCAACCGGATCTTTGTGAAGCTTTCCGCAAGCTGAATCTCCAAGTTGTTCCACAAGGCTTTCTTGCCAACCTCCTAGTCTCTCCTACTTTGGAAGATCAAATTCGTGAGGCACAACTCCTGGATACCATGGTGAAGAAGGTGAAACGTGGTATTGACAAGGGTCTTTCCAAATACAAGTGCTATCACATTGATGACAGAGACACTTTATTCTTCGAGGACCGGATTGTGGTTCCTAAAGGTGATCTAAGGAAAGTCATTATGAACGAGGCGCACAATTCTCTTCTTTCCATTCATCCTGGAAGTAGGAAGATGTACCATGACCTCAAGCAGTCGTATTGGTGGACTCGAATGAAGCGAGAAATCGCTCAATTCGTGAATGAATGTGATGTCTGTCGAAGGGTGAAAGCAGAACACCAACGACCAGCTGGTCTCCTCCAACCTCTTGCTATTCCAGAATGGAAGTTTGATCATATCGAAATGGACTTCGTGACTGGATTTCCCAAGTCCAAGCGCGGAAATGATGCTATCTT
Source organism: Triticum aestivum (assembly GCF_018294505.1). Lineage (NCBI taxonomy): Eukaryota > Viridiplantae > Streptophyta > Magnoliopsida > Poales > Poaceae > Triticum > Triticum aestivum. The sequence goes on along the minus strand of NC_057799.1, from coordinate 386,043,337 downwards.
CGTTGTCATCGACAAGCTTACAAAAGTGGCTCATTTCCTTCCAATCAAAGAATCTATCACAGCAGCTCAGTTGGCAGAGCTATACACCTCCAGGATTGTCTCCTTGCACGGCATTCCACAATTGATATCTTCAGATCGTGGAAGAATCTTCACTTCTAAGTTCTGGGACTCTTTCCAGAAGGCCATGGGCACCAACATTCATTTCAGCACAGCTTTCCATCCTCAAACTAGTGGCCAAGTCGAGCGAGTCAATGAAATCCTTGAAGATATGCTCAGGGCTTGTGTCATTTCCTTTGGCATGAAGTGGGAAGATTGTCTTCCATATGCCGAATTCTCCTACAACAACAGCTTCCAAGCGAGTTCGGGCAAGGCCCCATTCGAGATTCTATATGGCAGAAAGTGCCGTACTCCTCTCAATTGGTCAGAGACTGGTGAACGCCAACTTCTTGGCAATGACTTAATCACAGAGGCTAAAGAAATGTGTAAAGTCATCCGTGAAAATCTCAAAGCCGCGCAATCGCGCCAGAAGAGTTACTATGATAGTAAGCACCGTGATGTGGCTTTCGAGATCGGAGACCATGTCTACCTCCGCGTCTCTCCAATGAAAGGCACTCGTCCCTCCGGTATCAAAGGGAAGCTTGCCCCTAGATACGTGGGTCCTTTCAAGATCATTGGCAAAAGAGGCGACCTCGCCTATCAACTTGAGCTTCCCTCCAACTTCGCGAACGTGGACGATGTGTTCCACGTGTCACAGATTCGCAAGTGCTTCAAGACTCTTGAGTGCACCATCAACTTCGAAGAGATTGACCTCCAAGAAGATCTGTCTTATCATGACCACCCCGTTGCTATTCTTGAAGAAACTGAGCGCAAGACTCGCAACAAGTCAATTAAATTCCTGAAAGTGAAGTGGTCGCACCATTCCGACCGAGAAGCCACCTCGGAACGCGAGGACCACCTCCGTTCCAAATATCTGGAGTTCTTTCAGTCCTAGATCTCGGGACGAGATCCTCTCATAGTGGCGGAGTGTTGTAACACCCCGGATGTAACTTTCCATATTTGTAACTCCAACTTTTGCCATTTTTGGCTATGTGTTATGATATTCCCTCCGTGGTTGGGTTTTGTCTTTCGTTTTGCATTTTGTTCATGTCATGCATCTCATATCATGTCATCATGTGCATCTCATTTGCATACGTGTTCGTCTCATGCATCCGAGCATTTTCCCCGTTGTCCGTTTTGCAATCCGACACTTCCACATGCACCGGCGCACCCCTCTTGTCTCTTTTCATGAGCGGGTGTTAAACGTTCTCGGAATAGACCGAGTCTTGCCAAGTGGCCTTGGTACACCACCGGTAGACCACCTGTCAAGTTTCGTTCCATTTGGAGGTCGTTTGATGCTCCAACGGTTAACCGGGTAACCGCAAAGTCCTTTTGTGTGTTGCAGCAAAACCCCCCTCCAAACAGCCCAATAACCCATCTAATTCCCCTCCATGCTCTCGGTCGTTCGATCACGATCGTGTGGGCGAAAACCGTGCCTCATTTGGACTCTCCTAGCTCCCTATGCCTATATAAACACCTCCCCCTCCGAAATTTGCGCCCAAACCATAAAAAAATCGCACTCAGCCGGCACTGGACACGTCCGCCGCCGCCGGACGAATCGCCGCCGCCGCACCCGTCCAACCAGAGGCCGCCACGTGGGCAGCTCCACCGGCGCGCGCCACCGGCCCGCTCGCCCCGCGCGGGGCCCCCGCGAGCCCATCCGCGCTGCCCGTGCCTCCTTCGCCCGCGCCCGCGGCT
>NC_057799.1:386011505-386041207 GCF_018294505.1 Triticum aestivum | reverse complement strand
TCCGGTCGAGCTCCGCCCTCTCCTTCCTCCAACTCTGGCGAGCCGCCCGGGCCGTCCTCGGTTCGCGTGCCACGGATCCGATCTGGAGAGGTTGACTTTCCCCCCTCTTTTTCTGCTAAGTCTCGAATTTTCACTATATGTTGCTTTGTTCATCACATCATATCTCATTGCGTACTGCTCCGTTTCATGCGTGTGATAGATCGAAATGTTTATCACGAGATGCTCTTCATTTTATTCTATTGTGCCATGCTCGTTTGAGTCCATCTTGATGCCAAAAGCTCTGGCGCAAGAGTGCTATATGATGTTTACTGCTGTTACTTATCAGAACTTGGTGTTTTGTTATTTTTGTTGCATTTGATGTGTGCATCTTATGGGCATGAGCTCTATAGGTGTTTTGATCTATGCCATGCCATCTTTACAGAGGTGTATGCCATGTATTTTTGTGATCTATGTGGTGACTAGCTCAAGAATGCAAACTAGGCTTCGTGATGTTTCTATTTCCAGGGACATGGAAATTTTGCCAAGTCCTTTACCTGCTGTTATTTTGTTGCTATGTATCCATGTGGCTACAGTGAGATCCATGCTTCTTTTGGGTATGTTCAGTAAGGATATTTTGCAGATATGGTTGTGCTATATCCATCCATGCCCCTTTTTGCAATTATGGAGTGCCATAGCATGTCTTAATCTTGCTCTACTTTTGCTATAAAATATTTACTGGCAGATTGTTAACATGATATTCAATTTTGTCAAGGTTGTTGTAGTTGATCCATACATGCTATGAACTTACTCTTGTCATGGTTAGCTTCATAAACATGCCATCTTGCTGTAGGTATGCTTGTTTTGTCATGCATTTCTTTGTGATGAGTGAATCGAGCTCACAAAGATGCCTTTATAATGCTGTTAATGCCATGCTCTGTTTTCTGCTAAGTCTGAAACCTGTTAACGAAACTTGCTATGTTTACATGGGTGCCATCATATCTTCTGATCCTCTTTGGCTCTTGATCAGTAAGGGACGTTTGTTATATGCATTTAATAGATTCATGCCATTCCTTGTTTTGCTGTGTTAAGTTCATGTAGCATGTGTTTTTCTTGCTCTGAACATTGCTACCTGATGCTGTTTCAGCCATGTTCAGTAATTTTCACCAAGTCTGTGAAGCTGTTATCTTTTGCACTTTTGCCATGATTGTTTGAACCTGTTATGCTGTGATCTAGCCGTAGCTCAGTGTACATCTTTTGTCAAGCATCTCCTGTAGATTACTGTCATATGCTTTGTTGCTATGTTGGGGAGCTGTAGCATAGTTACTTGATGTATTCTAAGTGCTATCGTGCTGTTAATCGCAGATTTATGTCATTCTTGTTTTGCTTGCCATTTGCAAACCGTGCATCCGTTTCCGGCGTTCTTTATATCGATTCCGACCGGAATCATCTCATCTTTCCAGTGGCATACTTGGGTTGCCAAGTTACTGCCTTGTTCATCCTTTTTCTTCCGGAGCACGCATATGCATCGCATATCTTTTCTCGCATATCATGCATGTTTTGCATCATGTTGCTTGCGCATTTCCCGTGATTGATTGTGGTTCCATTGCTTGTGTTCTTGCTGTGGGTAGAGCCGGGAGACGAGTTCGTGAATGAGGAACCTGTGGAGTACGCTTACGAGGATCAAGCTTTCGACAACTCTGAGAACCTTGCAGGCAAGATGACCATACCCTCGAAATCACTTCTATCTTTGCTTTGCTAGTTGTTCGTTCTATTACCATGCTGCGCTCCCTACCACTTGCTATATCATGCCTCCCATATTTTCCATGTCAAGCCTCTAACCATCCTTTCCTAGCAAACCGTTGTTTGGCTAAGTTACCGCTTTTGCTCAGCCCTTCTTATAGCGTTGCTAGTTGCAGGTGAAGTTGAAGTTGGTTCCATGTTGGAACATGGAATTTTTGGAATATCACAATATCTCTTATTTAATTAATGCATCTATATATTTGGTAAAGGGTGGAAGGCTCGGCCTTATGCCTGGTGTTTTGTTCCACTCTTGCCGCCCTAGTTTCCGTCATACCGGTATTATGTTCCTTGAGTTTGCGTTCCTTACGCGGTTGGGTGATTTATGGGACCCCCTTGACAGTTCGCCTTGAATAAAACTCCTCCAGCAAGGCCCAACCTTGGTTTTACCATTTGCCTACCTAAGCCTTTTTCCCTTGGGTTTTCGCGAGCCGGAGGGTCATCTTTATTTAAACCCCCGGACCAGTGCTCCTTCGAGTGCTGGCCCAAACCGAGCGATGTCCAGCGCCCCCTGGGCAACCAGGGTCTATGCCAACCCGACGTCTGGCTCATCCGGTGTGCCCTGAGAACGAGATATGTGCAGATCCTATCGGGATTTGTCGGCACATTCGGGCGGCTTTGCTGGTCTTGTTTTACCATTGTCGAAATGTCTTGTAAACCGGGATTCCGAGACTGATCGGGTCTTCCTGGGAGAAGGTTTATCCTTCGTTGACCGTGAGAGCTTATAATGGGCTAAGTTGGGACACCCCTGCAGGGTATTATCTTTCGAAAGTCGTGCCCGCGGTTATGAGGCAGATGGGAATTTGTTAATGTCCGGTTGTAGAGAACTTGACACTTGACTTAATTAAAATACATCAACCGTGTGTGTAGCCGTGATGGTCTCTTCTCGGCGGAGTCCGGGAAGTGAACACGGTTTGAGTTATGTATGAACGTAAGTAGTTTCAGGATCACTTCTTGATCATTTCTAGCTTCGCGACCGTTGCGTTGCTTCTCTTCTCGCTCTCTTTTGCGTATGTTAGCCACCATATGCTTAGTGCTTGCTGCAGCTCCACCTCATTACACCATCCTTTCCTATAAGCTTAAATAGTCTTCATCTCGCGTGTGTGAGATTGCTGAGTCCTCGTGACTCACAGATTCTACCAAAACAGTTGCAGGTGCCGACGATACCAGTGCAGGCGACGCAACCGAGCTCAAGTGGGAGTTCGACGAGGAACGTGGTCGTTACTATGTTTCTTTTCCTGATGATCAATAGTGGAGCCCAGTTGGGACGATCGGGGATCTAGCATTTGGGGTTATCTTATTTTCATTTGGATTTGACCGTAGTCGGTCTATGTGTGGATTTTGGATGATGTATGAATTAATTTATGTATTGTGTGAAGTGGCGATTGTAAGCCAACTCTCGTTATCCCATTCTTGTTCATTACATGGGATTGTGTGAAGATGACCCTTCTTGCGACAATACCTACAATGCGGTTATGCCTCTAAGTCGTGCCTCGACACATGGGAGTAGCCGCATCGTGGGCGTTACAGTCGTCCCCTTCCTAGGCCTTGCCGTCGTCCACCGCCCTGGTGCTCTCAGCGCGGCGTGGTCAACGTGGTGAAGGAACGACTTCCATCAGAAGAGTACTGTACGTGGAGAGGCTGACAGCTGGGTCCACGGCCGCAGCAAGGAAGTGCCTCCTTATTACGTGTAAAATAATTATTCCTCCACCTGATAGCGGGGACCCACTGGACGGGCCACCGTATTTCATGAAAAAACGTTTCCCCCCGACTGCTGGGACCCACCAGCTACATCTTCGCACGCAAGGAACTGCGTCCGGGCAAAAAAAAAAAACGATTCGCCCCCTGACTGTTGGGACCCACCAGCTACATCTTCGCACGCAAGGAAGTGCCTGACAGTCGGGACCCACCTGGTCGAAGCGTACGTAGCGTATCATTCTGGTCGCAAACGTGTACGTACGTACTGGTTGATGTAGAGGCGCGCACGTGTCGTAGTAGAGGCGCGCACGTAGCATGTACACGTACGTACAATGGCCAGTGTGCAAGAAAGAAAATACGGCCATGTACGTACATACAGGCAGGGTCTCGAACGCCTACTCGCGCATACGTACGGCCAGGGCTCGTGTACATGGCTGGGTCGGAACGGAGAAACTGCGTCGTCGTCGTGTTCATGGGGAGGCAACGGAATGCGTCGTGTTCATCGGGAGGCAACGGAACGCGTGGGAGCCAACCGGCTTGGACGGAACAACCGATGGAAACGAGGCCTGGCGTACTGCAGAACGGAGGAAACGGCCTTGTGTTCGACCGGCCACGTTCGAAACAGGATCCTGTTCATCGGGAGGGGTCTGGCGTACCGCAAAACGGAGGAAACGGACCTCCTACGGTCGAAACGGGGGTCCTGTTGATCGGGGGGTGTGGCGTACCGCAAAACGGAGGAAACGGACTTGTGTTGGAGTGCTACGGTCGAAACGGGGGTCATGTTCATTGGGAGGGGTGTGGCGTACCGCAAAACGGGACTTCACGGGATACTGTTCATCTCCACGTCGACCCCCTCCAGCCTCCACGGGCTACTGTTCATCCACCGTCGACCTCCTCCAGCCTCCACCTGCGACTGTTCATCCACGAGTTCCTGTTCATCCAGCCTCCACCGCGCGCTACTCCACCGGCTACTGTTCAACCAGCCCTCTCCACGGGCTCCTGTTCAACCACCCCTCCACGGGCTACTGTTCATGCAACCCTCCACCGTCTACTGTTCATCCTGCCCCTCCATGGGGTGGTCCTGTTCATATAGCCCTCCACGGGGGTCCTGTTCATCCATCCCCAACCGACTCGATCGATCGGGCTCCTGTTCATCCAGAGGCAACACCACGGGGTCCTGTTCATCCACCCCCACCGGGAACTGTTCATCCAAACCCCCCAGCAACGCTCACTGTTCATCCAGAGGCAACACCACGGGGTCCTGTTCATCCACCCCCACCGGGAACTGTTCATCTAAACCCCCCCAGCAACGCTCACTGTTCATCCAGAGGCAGCATCGACCGGCTTCAGTTAGCAGCAATAGCAAAGGAATCGCTCGATCGGGTTCAGTTAACAGCCACGATTGAATGCTCGGGTTCAGTAACGCGTAGCCTGCAGTGCAATCGCCCGGGTTCAATTAGAGCCCAACGCCTCGCTCGGGTTCAGTTAGAACCCAACGCCTCGCACCCACGCGCGTGCGTGTATGAGAGAAACACGCATCGCTCGGCCCCGACCACCCACCGTAACCGGGAACACCCTGATATTTTCCTCGCCCTCGCTTCTACCATGGTTTTTTCCGTCATGGACGGCCCAAAGAATGTCATGCAGCTGCGTCTCCGGCCCACCCAGGACGAAAAGCCCATTTTCTGTCATGATTTTTTGTCATAGAAGTAGGACCCCACCATATCTATGATGATACCGGGTTTTGTCACAATTATCGTCATAGAAGTGTCATAAGTATGACAGATTTTTTTTTCGTTCGGCCCAAAATGTCACAGATGTGTCTTTTTTTGTAGTGCGGGTTAATGCGCCAACGTATGATGCACAAAATCTTATCCCGCCACTCTGTAAGCACACCTATACCCCTGATGTTGAACCGTCCACACTTATAAGTGATGAAGCTGTCTTCCGAGCCCTAACTGGGATTGATTGGGCAACCATTGACTTCCAGCCACTGGGTGGAGAGGAGGAGGATGAACCGGCGCAGGATGATCCACAACCTTCAAGTCAGCCTGGTGAAGATTCATGATCCGGAGGCCGGTTTAGCTTCTGCATACTGCAAAGCTTGTGATAAACAATTATCCTTTTGGGCATCAATGTGCCTTGTAATAGGCTAGTGTAAACACTTGGTCTGCTATTCCATCGTGCATATTCACTTTGCATGACACTGTTAATCCGCCATGATTAAGATATGCTATGTCTGCTTATGATTCTGAACAGCTTATTCGACCTGTTCCTGCATACAATAGGTTTAAAGTGTCCTGGTGGCTTACCGCCGGACGGGTCATAATGCCCAACATATAACCGGGGTTTATAACCAAGGTTGTGCTTAAAAATAACCGAATATGAAATATATCATACCCGTGATATTGAATCATATTGTTTTGGTTTACCAATTTACTTTGGTAAGGGTCATAACCCAAATCCTGAATATTGATAAGTTTTCCTATATTTTGCCGGTTTATAGCAAAGCCGGACCGGTTTAAATAAACACCGGATTATCCTTATATCATACTGGCGACTTGTAGTCGAAAACCAGTCCGGGTCAATAAACACCGGATTGTAGCTGATCGTATGCTAACGATTTATAGTCGAAAGCCAAGCCAGGTCAATAAACACCGGATTAGTATAATCTTCATCAAAATAATCCTAAAAAAGAAAGATTCAAAAGAAAACACGCAAGAAGCGAGGCTTTTCATGGGCTGCCAGGCCCAAAAACGAGGCTTTTCATGGGCTGCCAGGCCACTGAGTTGAACCATCTTACAAAGCCTTATAAGATGGACCTCACATTAACCAATCGTCATTTTAACTAAGGCAAGTTCAGGGTCTGTATAAGATTGACTTGTCAAACGTTCGACGGGTCTTACCAGGATTACCTGGGCGGAGTGACTTACTTAAAAAGTGTAGCGACCAGACCTCAAACAGTCTAGTCTCTGTGCATCAGTGTCATCCCTGGATCGGTAATGCTGACACGCACAGTACTTGAAGGATTTATAACAGAGTAGCAATCACACACTTATTACATCGAATAGTCTCAAGAGAGAACTTATTACAATAAATATGGCTTAAGGCCATCTAAATACGATAACAGCGGAAGGCTTGGAAGATAAAGTGAGTCCATCAACTCCAACGACATCACTGAGTATAAGACCACGACCTATGGCACCTTAATCGTCGTCTGAAAAGTCTGCAACATGAACGTTGCAGCCCGAAAACGGGCCAGCACATGGAATATGTTGGCAAAGTAACACATAGAGAGTAATGAGCAGAATAATGCTAACACTACATGCATATTTGGCAGGTGGAAAGCTCTATGGTTACAATTTTGCGAAAAGCCAATTTTCCCTATAACAAAGGAATAAATTTTATGTAACTATCATGGTGGTTGTTAAACATTGAGAAGGTACCTCCAACTCAATCCCAATTAAGAACGTGATTAACCCAATCAAATTAAATTAAGTAACATGATGATGAGATTCACATGATAATCCAAGAACTAGATACTCAAGATGTCCATAACCGGGGACACGGCTAACCATGATTAGTTTGTACACTCTGCAGAGGTTTGCACACTTTTTCCCACAAGACTCGATCTCCTCCGTTTGATTTCTCGCACTACATGGTGTTTGAGAAAGGGATGACCGAGACACAGTCTTTCAGAAATAATAACTCTTTACTCCGGGTGGATAGTTACACCTACTTTCCCCTACATCTGCTAGCCCACCTCTTCATGAGGTCATGTAACCTACTCAACTATGCTAGAGCCCATAATAGCTTGTGGCTACACATGGAAGTTTCTAGCATGAATAATCTCATGATCCCTTTGAGCCTGGGTGGCGGTCCATAGGATAATCTCACGGGTACTCCGGGATATCCAAAAATACAGGCAACACTGGGTTCCCCAGGTGCCTCAATCCACCCAGATGTGAATTAAAGTAACCACCTTAAGTTGAACCATTAATTAACATCCTCACATCTATCATGGAAACTCACTCAAACCCAATCCACGTCTACGAGCATAGCATAACAATATAAGCATAACGTAGAAGTAACTCCCAGGGTTTGATAATAAACAGGGCAATAGGTACTACCTCATCTACTTCCCAAACCCACAATTTAAATCAGATCCTAACCATGCAATTGTTTGAAGATTGATCTAATGCAATAAAACTGGGTAGTAAGAGGTATGATCAAAGTGTTACTTGCCTTGCTGATGATCCGTGAAACCTAGAGACTCGTAGTAGCACGCTTCGCACTCCGGGTACTCTATGGCAAACAAACAATACATACATAAGCAATCAAGAAAGGGTGCACAGGTAAAACTCAAAATAAGAGATCTAACCAGAAAGTTCAACTTAAGAACTCCGATTTGCAAAAAGAATCAAATCGAACGAAGCAACGAAACTCAAACGGCGAAAGAAACAAGCTTAATTTACTAATCTGGACTTAAGTCAAATTTTACAGTAGCAAAAACTTGTTTAAGTTGGTTAAACAGAAAGAGGGTTTCGAGACAAAACTCTAGGCGCTTGAATCGCCTGATTCCGATAAACGAGCGAAAAGTTATACTAAAACGTAAATCGGATCAGAAATCGCGATCGAAATAATCGCAGAAAAACCGAGAAAAAAACTGACGAACAGGCTAACGAACGAACGTTCGCTGTCTGCGGTTAAACGACGAAAACCATTCGTTAAAATGAACGTATGGACGAACGTCAGCAAAATAACTAAACCGAAAAAAACATAAAACCGATCTAGTAAAAAAAGGATCTAGGTTTTTTTTTAAAAACTGAACGGTTTTATAAAAGAAACCCGGCGGCGGCTACCTTGAGTCCGGCGAGGTGGCGGCGGGGTCCGGAGGGGTTGGCTAGGGGCGGCGGGGCGGCGGCGGCGGCGGTGGGGTCGGGCTAGGGTTAGGGTTTAGGTGGCGGCGGGCTTCGGTGGGCTGGGCGGAGTCCTGGCCGGTTACGGCCGAAGTCGGTTTGACTTTTTTTTTAAAAAAATCGGACGTGCAGAGAAAGTAAGAAAAGAAATACTAAACGGACTCCAAAAATCCCGAAATAAATTTTCCCCGTCCTCTAAAAATAAGACGGACAAGATGAACATTTATTTGGGCCTAAAATGCAATTTTGAAAAACGTATATTTTCCAAGGGAAATAAAATAGAAATAAAATCTGAATAAAATCAAATATTTGTTTTTAATATTTTTCCTCCAATATTTCATTATTTTTGGAGAAGTCATATTCCCCCCTCATGTATTTTGATATGAAATATTTTCGGAGAGAAAATAATTAAAACAAATGATCCTCGTTTCGATATTCGATAAAATTCAAATATGAAAATCGTGAAATCCCCAACTCTCTCCGTGGGTCCTTGAGTTGCTTAGAATTTCGAGGATCGCAAACCGAAATGCAATAAAATATGATATGCATGATGATCTAATGTATAACATTTCAAATTGAAAATTTGGGATGTTACAAACCTACCCCCCTTAAGATGAATCTCGCCCTCGAGATTCGGGTTGGCTAGAAAATAGGTGGGGGTGGTCCTTCCGTAGGTCTTCCTCTCGCTCCCAAGTGGCTTCATCTTCATTATGGTGGCTCCACTAAACTTTGAAAAACTTGATAACCTTTCTGCGGGTGACTCGGCTGGCAAACTCGAGAATCTTAACTGGTTTCTCCTCATAGGTCAAATCACTATCCAACTGAATCGCTTCCAGTGGCACTGTATCTCTCAGTGGAATATCAGCCATCTCCGCGTGGCACTTCTTCAGGTGGGATACATGGAACACATCATGAACTCCTGACAATCCTTCGGGCAATTCCAACTTGTAAGCAACTTCTTCCATACGCTCCACAACTTTGTATGGTCCTACAAAACGTGGTGCTAACTTTCCCTCCAAACTGCTTAACTCCTCGAAGTGGTGATACTCGAAGATACACTCTGTCTCCGACTTCGTAAACTGTCTCCTTGTGTTTAAAATCCGCGTAACTCTTTTGCCTGGATTGGGCTACCTTGAGCCTATCGCGAATCAACTTCACCTTCTGTTCAGACTTTAATCAAATCTGGTCCAAACAACTGTCGGTCTCCAACTTCGTCCCACAACAACGGTGTTCTGCACCTTCTTCTGTACAGCGCTTCGAAAGGGGCCATCTTCAAACTGGCTTGATAACTATTGTTATAAGAGAACTCTGCATAAGGCAAATTATCGTCCCAGCTAGATCCATAGTCTAGCGCACAAGCTCTCAGCATGTCCTCCAGAATCTTATTTACTCTTTCAGTCTGTCCATCTGTTTGCGGGTGAAAAGCTGTACTGAACTCTAGTCTGGTTCCCAAAGTTTCATGCAACTGATTCCAAAACTTTGAAGTAAACTGGGTTCCTCTATCTGATACAATGGTCCTCGGAACTCCATGCAGACATACGATCCTGGTCATGTATATCTTTGCCAACTTAGCACTGGTGTAAGTGGTCTTTACTGGGATGAAATGAGCTACCTTCGTCAAACGATAGACTACAACCCATATCGAGTCATAGCCTGAATGAGTCCTGGGCAATCCCGTGGTAAAATCCATGCCTAGCTTATCCCACTTCCATTCGGGTATCGGCAATGGTTGTAGCAATCCTGCTGGCTTCTGATGCTCTGCCTTCACTCTCTGACATACATCACAAACTGCTACATACTCCGCAATATCCTTCTTCATTCCGGTCCACCAGAAACTATCCTTCGAATCTAGATACATCTTGGTATTTCCTGGGTGAATTGAATACGGCGAATCATGGGCCTCTTGCAAGATCAACTTCCTGATCTCCGGATCATTGGGCCCATAAACGCGGTCCTCAAACCATAAGGTATCGTGCTCATCCTCACGAAATCCCTTGGCTTTTCCTTTACTCATCCTTTCCTTTATCTCGGCAATCTCCTTGTCCGTCTTCTGAGCTTCTTTGATCTTATGCATCAAGGTAGAATGAATTTCCAAGGCTGCTACATAGCCTCTTGGAACTATTCCCAAACATAGTTCACGAAGATCTTCGGCTGACTCCTTGGGTAACTCTCCGGTCATGAGTGTGTTGACATGTCTCTTGCGGCTCAACGCATCAGCTACTACGTTAGCCTTCCCTGGGTGGTAATGCAATCTCATATCATAATCTTTAATGAGCTCCAACCATCTCCTTTGCCCGAGATTCAACTCCTTCTGCGTGAAAATATACTTCAAACTCTTGTGATCCGTGTACACCTCACAATGGTTTCCGATGAGAAAATGTCTCCATGTCTTCAACGCATGCACTACGGCTGCTAAATCCAAATCATGCGTAGCATAATTTAACTCATGGGGTTTAAGCTGTCGTGAGGCATATGAAACAACTCTTCCCTCCTGCATAAGCACTGCTCCAAGTCCTCGACAAGAAGCGTCGCAATATACTTCATAATCCTTGCGTTGATCTGGCAGAATCAACACTGGCGCTGTAACTAAACGTCTTTTCAACTCCTGAAAACTGGCCTCACATTCCTCAGTCCAATTGAATTTGGTGTCCTTCTTCAACAATTCCGTCATAGGCTTTGCAATCTTTGAGAAATTCTCAATGAATCTCCTGTAGTATCCTGCGAGTCCAAGGAAACTCAGGATCTCTCCAACTGTCGTGGGTGACTCCCAATTTGTCACAGTGTTAACCTTGGTGGGGTCTACTGCTATTCCTTCTCCGGATATAACATGTCCAAGGAATCCAACTTCCTTTAACAAAACTCGCACTTGCTGAACTTGGCATATAACTGATGTTCTCTCAGCTTTCCAAGTACCAAACGCAAATGCTCCTTATGCTCTTCTTCATTCTTCGAATAGACCAGAATATCATCAATGAACACTATGACGAACTTATCCAAAAACTCCATAAACACTTTGTTCATCATGTTCATGAAATAGGCGGGTGCGTTAGTCAGGCCAAATGACATAACGGTGTACTCATATAGCCCGTACCTCATGGTAAAAGCTGTCTTGGGTATATCCTGCTCTCGAATCTTCAACTGGTGGTATCCTGATCGCAAATCAATCATGGAAAATACTTTAGCTCCTTGTAGTCGGCCAAACAGATCATTGATCATCGGTAGTGGGTACTTGTTCTTGATTGTTACTTCATTCAATCCACGATAATCAACAACCATCCTCAATGATCCATCTTTCTTCTCCACTAGAAGTACTGGTGATCCCCAAGGTGACGAACTTGGGCGAATATATCCTTTATCCAGTAACTCCTTAATCTGCTTCTTAATTTCTTCCAAATCCTTAGCGGGCATCCTGTACGGTCTCTTAGATATCGGCCCTGTGCCTGGCAAAAGCTCAATCAAAAACTCAATGTCTCTATCCGGTGGCATGCCTGGCAACTCCTCTGGAAATACGTCAGGCAAATCCTTCACCACTGGTACTTCCTCCTGTACAACTCCTGATAAGGAATTCACTTGAGTCCTCTTCGGCACATGCCGGGATACATACTTAATCCTTCTTCCTTCTGGGGTAGTAAGCAAGATCGTCTTATTGGCGCAATCGATGTTTCCTCCATACATCGATAGCCAATCCATTCCCAAAATCACATCCAAACCTTGCGACTCCAAAACTATTAGGTCTGAGGGGAAAACATGCCTACCTATGGCCAATGGCATCTGAAAACATCCTTGGCTTGCCATATACTCTACTCCTGGCGAGGTTACTAACATAGGTGTTCTAAGAACTTTGGTGGGCAACTTATACTTATCCACAAATCCCCTTGATATGTATGAATGTGATGCACCAGTATCAAAAAGAACGATTGCAGTAAATGACTTAACCAAAAACTTACCTATTACTGCATCAGGCTGTGCTTCAACCTCCTCCACGTTAACGTGGTTCACCTGTCCCCTGTTGAAAGGGTTCGGCTTCTTCCCCGAGCTTCCATTTCCATTTCCATTCTTAGCTTCCGGACATTCAGTTGCATAATGCCCAGTCTTCTGGCACTTGAAACAAGTAATGTGGCTCAGATCCCTCTTGGCTGGGGTTGATGGGTTGGTACGGTTCTGTCCGTTGCTTCCTCCGTTCCCATTGCCATTCTTGGGGCCACTACGATTGTGCGAGCTCCCTCCATTGTGATTGTGACCTCCGTGGTTATGCTGAAGGTGTCCTCCCGAGTTCGGCATAAAACGAGGCTTCTGATGAGCTCCTGTACTGTACTTTCCTTGTCCATACTTCCTCTTACGGCTCTCAATCTGCTGCTACTACCCTTCAATCATGAGAGCTCTGTCTACCAACTCCTGGTAGTTGTTAAAAGTTGCCACCATCAACTGCATGCTCAGCTCATCATTCAGTCCTTCCAGAAACTTCTCCTGCTTAGCTGCATCCGTAGCAACGTCATCTGGGGCAGAACGTGCTAACTTACTGAAATCCTCCACGTATTGGCCAACGGTACGTACTCCTTGGCGTAAGTTGTGAAACTCACGCTTCTTCATGGCCATAGCTCCCGCTGAAACATGGGCAGTACGGAAAGCTTGCTGAAACTGGTCCCATGTCACAGTGTCAATGGGGTGTGTGGCTGTGTAATTCTCCCACCATGATGCTGCGGGTCCATCAAGCTGATGTGCGGCAAAACGCACTCTTTCCGCATCTGTGCATCCTGCAATGGTCAATTCCCTATCAATCTTGCGGAGCCAATCATCTGCAACAATAGGCTTGGTGCTGCAGGAAAACACCGGCGGATTCAGCCTAAGAAAACGGGCTAAGTGATCAATAGGTGGGGGTGGTGGTGGGTTGTTGTTGTTGTTGCCTTGGTTCTGAACTAGCACTTGCATCAGGGCATTCTGCTGCTGAATCAACTGAGTGATCTCCGATGGGAAAACAAATCCGGTGTCGCGTCTCGGAGGCATCTGATGGGTTTAGAAAAGATGAGGAAATAGGATAGAATGAGATCTAGAGGGAAAACACTACCCATATGCACATGAGACAAACACAATCATATCACTCCAATCAATTCAAACAAGGCATACAATCGATCTAGAACTATCGTTACAAAGTGCTTGGACTATAATTTATACGTGGTGGAATACTACTACTGATATGGTGGTCGATTAGAAAAATTGATCGGTCGAAGACTCCATGATATCTGCTCCAGCTTCATCAACATAGTCATCATCGCTATCGTCAGGGTCCGAGTCGGTGTCGTCGATGATGATGTAGTTCTCTGGACAAGTAGAATCGTCGTCATCTCCTCCTGGTGCTGGGTCTCCCATGAATACTCCGATCTTCTTTATCAGGTCGTCATTCTTCTCTACTAGTGCGACGATTTCCACCATATAATCCTCGCATGTAGCCTTGAGTTCTTCCTCCACCTTCGTGATCCTTGTCATTGCCTTCTTGAAATCCGCCATGCCTGAGCACATCTGGTTCTCCTAGCATCGAATGTGCTGGTTTAACTCCTGGATGAAAGAGGCAATCGATCTATCCTTCCTAGTGCTAATCATCTCCCATTGCTCATCTCGGCGCCCACAAATCTGGTAGATTGTATCCTTGAGGTCATTGTGGTAAACTTCTCCAATTCGTCCCATGGTAATGTGAGCTGCCATACTCTTTCCTAGACTCCAGGTTGGTGCATCGAAAGAAAATTCTATGGGCTCAGTCACTGGCGTGAACGTCCTTCCTGGAACTTGAACTTGAATCTTCCAGCGCTCCTCTTCGGGTAGTGTGGTGTTGTAAGTCCCGGTGAAGCTTGGTATTCCGATGTTCAGGTACTTAGTTACTTCCTTCAAGTGTCGTCCAAAAGGTGTATCTTCATCCGGTTGCATGAACTTGTTCCTTGCATCCGCCATTCCTAAAAGAGTAGAAAGTGGAGAGGAGTCAGAAATGAGAAGAGAGTAGTGTTCTAGGGTTTAAGCTTAGTGGTCGTGTCCTACAGTCAGCGTGTGCTCTGATACCACCTTTGTAGCGACCAGACCTCAAATAGTCTGATGTACCGTGCACCAGTGTCATCCCTGGATCAGTAATGCTGACACGCACAATACTTGGAGGATTTATAACAGAGTAGCAATCACACACTTATTACATCGAATAGTCTCAAGAGAGAACTTATTACAATAAATATGGCTTAAGGCCATCTAAATACGATAACAGCGGAATGCTTGGAAGATAAAGTGAGTCCATCAACTCCAACGGCATCACTGAGTATAAGACCACGACCTATGGCACCTTAATCGTCGTCTGAAAAGTCTGCAACATGAACGTTGCAGCCCGAAAACGGGCCAGCACATGGAATATGCTGGCAAAGTAACACATAGAGAGTAATGAGCAGAATAATGCTAACACTACATGAATATTTGGCTGGTGGAAAGCTCTATGGTTACAATTTTGCGAAAAGCCAATTTTTCCCTACAACAAAGGAATAAATTTTATTTAACTATCATGGTGGTTGTTAAACATTGAGAAGGTACCTCGACCTCAATCCCAATTAAGAACGTGATTAACCCAATCAAATTAAATTAAGTAACATGATGATGAGATTCACATGATAATCCAAGAACTAGATACTCAAGATGTCCATAACCGGGGACACGGCTAACCATGATTAGTTTGTACACTCTGCAGAGGTTTGCGCACTTCTCCCCACAAGACTCGATCTCCTCCGTTTGATTTCTCGCACTACATGGTGTTTGAGAAATGGATGACCGAGACACAGTCTGTCAGAAACAATAACTCTTTACTCCGGGTGGATAGTTACACCTACTTTCCCCTACATCTGCTAGCCCACCTCTTCAAGAGGTCATGTAACCTACTCAACTATGCTAGAGCCCATAATAGCTTGTGGCCGCACACGGAAGTTTCTAGCATGAATAATCTCATGATCCCTTTGAGCCTGGGTGGCGGTCCATAGGATAATCTCACGGGTACTCTGGGATATCCAAAAATACAGGCAACACTGGGTTCCCCAGGTGCCTCAATCCACCCAGATGTGAATTAAAGTAACCACCTTAAGTTGAACCATTAATTAACATCCTCACATCTGTCATCAAAACTCACTCAAACCCAATCCACGTCTACGAGCATAGCATAGCAATATAAGCATAACGTAGAAGTAACTTCCAGGGTTTGATAATAAACAGGGCAATAGGTACTACCTCATCTACTTCCCAAACCCACAATTTAAATCAGATCCTAACCATGCAATTGTTTGAAGATTGATCTAATGCAATAAAACTGGGTAGTAAGAGGTATGATCAAAGTGTTACTTGCCTTGCTGATGATCCGTGAAACCTAGAGACTCGTAGTAGCACGCTTCACACTCCGGGTACTCTATTGCAAACAAACAACACATACATAAGCAATCAAGCAAGGGTGGACGGGTAAAACTTAAAATACGAGATCTAAGCAGAAAGTTCAACTTAAGAACTCCGGTTTGCAAAAAGAATCAAATCGAACGAAGCAACGAAACTCAAACGGCGAAAGAAACAAGCTTCGTTTACTAATCTGGACTTAAGTCAAATTTTATAGTAGCAAAAACTTGTTTAAGTTGGTTAAACGGAAAGAGGGTTTCGAGACGAAACTCTAGGCGCTTGAATCGCCTGATTCCGATAAACGAGCGAAAAGTTATACTAAAACGTAAATCGGATCAGAAATCGCGATCGAAAATAATCGCGGAAAAACCAAGAAAAAGAAAAACTGACGAACAGGCTAACGAACGAACGTTCGGTGTCTGCGGTTAAACGACGAAAACCGTTCGTTAAAATGAACGTACAGACGAATGCCCGCAAAATAACTAAACCGAAAAAACATAAAACCGATCTAGTAAAAAAACTGATCTAGGTTTTTTTTTAAACGAACGCTTTTATAAAAAAAAATGGCGGCGGCTACCTCGAGTCCGGCGAGGCGGCGAGCTGGCGGCGGGTCCGGAGGGGTCGGCTAGGGGCGGCGGCGGAATGGGCGGCGGCGTCGGCGGGTCGGCGGCGGAACGGGCGGCGGCGGCGGCGGGGTCAGGCTAGGATTAGGGTTTAGGTGGCGGCGGGCTTCGGTGGGCTGGGGGGCTCGGGGCGGCGCTATTTAAGAGGGCCGACTGGGCGGAGTCCTGGCCGGTTACGGCCCGAGTCGATTTGACTTTTTAAAAAAAATTCGGACGTGCAGAAGAAGTAAGAAAAGAAATACTAAACGGACTCCAAAAATCCCGAAATAAATTTTCCCCGTCCTCTAAAAATAAGCCGGACAAGATGAACATTTATTTGGGCCTAAAATGCAATTTTGAAAAACGCATATTTTTCCTAGGCAAATAAAATAGAAATAAAATCCGAATAAAATCAAATATTTGTTTTTAATATTTTCCTCCAATATTTCATTATTTTTGGAGAAGTCATATTATCCCCTCTCATGTATTTTGATATGAAATATTTTCAGAGAGAAAATAATTAAAACAAATGATCCTCGTTTCGATATTCGATAAAATTCAAATATGAAAATTGTGAAATCCCCAACTCTCTCCGTGGGTCCTTGAGTTGCTTAGAATTTCGAGGATCGCAAACCAAAATGCAATAAAATATGATATGCATGATGATCTAATGTATAACATTCCAAATTGAAAATTTGGGATGTTACAAAAAGGCAGGATAACCCGGGGTTTTAGGTGAATACACCTGACTTCCAAGCCTGGCTTTTATAGCCTATTACAAGGTTATAGACTCTGTGTTCTATTAGAACAAAAGAGCCCCCAAGCAATATTTTGAGTTGTGCTCAATGGGCGCCTATGTTTGAGTTGTGCTTTGCAACAGACTCTCTTTGGCCCCTGTTGACTTTGGGTAGCAAGCCCCGTAGTTTTTTTATGTGGCCTATAAGCCGGATCAATGGGTAATCTAAACTCAGCTTTATAAACAGAAGCCCCCATGTAACCAAAAAACTTTTAAGGAAGAACGGCAGAGGCCCCGCTTTAGCAGGGATGCCGGTTTATTATATTGATGATCATAATATATACATTGTCAAGAATATGTGCATAAGAGGAGCCTATGGCTCAGGTGTAGTAAGGCCGAAGATGAGCGATATTCCACGGCCAGTGGGTCTCCTCTTTTGATTTACGTGAGTCTTTGTGCTCTCGAACATCGATAAGGTAGTATGACCCCTTGTGCATATTCTTGCTGACCACAAAGGGTCCTTCCCAAGGCGGGGATAACTTGTGCATATCAGTCTGATCCTGGATGAGCCGGAGCACCAGATCGCCTTCTTAAAAAGTTCTGGTTCTAACTCGGCGGTTGTGATAACGACGCAGATCTTGCTGGTAAATTGCCGAACGAGCCGCTACAATATCACGCTCCTCTTCTAACAGGTCAAGTGCTTCCTGACGTGCCTTCTCATTGTCAGCTTCAACATAAGCCGCCACACGGGGCGAGTCATGACGGATGTCACTAGGGAGAACCGCCTCCGCTCCGTAAACCATGAAAAAAGGTGTGTAACCCGTAGATCTGTTGGGTGTGGTATTGATGCTCCATAACACAGAAGGTAACTCCTCCACCCAACAACCCGGCGTCCGCTGTAAAGGAACCATAAGTCGGGGCTTGATGCCTCTCAAGATCTCTTGGTTGGCTCTCTCTGCTTGACCATTAGATTGGGGGTGAGCCACTGATGACACGTCAAGCCGGATGTGCTCACGTTGAAAAAATTCTTTCATAGCACCCTTGGACAGATTAGTGCCATTATCAGTTATGATGCTGTGTGGAAAACCAAACCGGAAAATCACCTTCTTGATGAATTGAACCGCCGTGGCTGCATCACACTTACTGATTGGCTCTGCCCCCACCCACTTAGTGAACTTATGAACCGCCAGCAGAAGGTGGGTCTTCTTATCCTTGGACCTCTTAAAGGGTCCAATCATATCCAGCCCCCAAGTTGCAAACGGCCAAGTGATTGGAATCATCCTCAATTCCTGAGCCGGAACATGAGCTCGACGTGAAAACTTCTGACAACCATCACACTTTTTGACCAAGTCCTTAGCATCAGCATGAGCCGTCAGCCAATAGAAGCCGTGACGAAAAGCCTTAGCTACCAGGGACTTTGAACCGGCATGGTGACCACAATCTCCTTCGTGGATCTCACATAGAATCTTACAGCCTTCTTCTGGAGATAGGCAACGCTGACACGCCCCTGTTACACTGCAATGATGCAATTCGCCATTGACGATAGTCATTGACTTGGATCACCGGATTATCTGCCTGGCCAAAGTTCCATCCTCCGGTAACTCGCCTCGGGTCATATAATCCAAATAAGGGACCGTCCAATCAGGAATGGCATGAACCGCCGCCACCAACTGAGCTTCCAGGTCAGGAATAGCCAAATCCTCTTCCGTAAGTAACTTAACTGACGGGTTATGCAAGACATCAAGAAAGACATTAGGCGGCACCAGTTTACATTGTGAACCCAACCGGCTCAAGGCATCAGCCGCTTCATTTTTCCTCCGATCAATATGCTCAACTTGATAACCTTTAAAATAACCAGCAATAACATCCACTTCTCGTTGATAAGCCACCATGAGTGGATCTTTGGAATCCCACTTAGCAGAGACTTGTTGAGCTATTAAATCAGAGTCGCCAAAGCATCTTACCCGGCTTAAGTTCATCTCCTTAGCCATCCGAAGACCGTGAAGTAAGGCCTCATGCTCCGCTGCATTGTTAGTACAAGGAAACATCAACCGGAGAACGTAACAAAATTTATCACCTCGTGGGGAAGCAAGCGCGACTCCAGCCCCCGAGCCCTCCAGTTGTCTGGATCCGTCAAATGAATCGTCCAGTACCTGTTATCCGGTTTATCTTCAGGCACCTGCAATTCTGTCCAGTCATTGATAAAATCCATGAGTGCTTGTGACTTGATGGCCGTGCGAGGCACATACTTTAGACCATGGGGGCCAAGCTCAATGGCCCACTTAGCAACTCGTCCTGTGGCTTCTCTATTTTGGATGATATCTCCCAAAGGAGCAGAGCTGACCACCGTAATAGGATGTCCCTGAAAGTACTGCTTGAGCTTTCTGCTGGCCATGAACACCCCGTATACCAGCTTCTGCCAATGCGGATACCTGTGCTTAGACTCGATAAGCACCTCACTGACGTAGTAAACCGGTCTCTGAACCGGGTATTCTTTGCCTGTCTCCTTCCGTTCCACCACAATGGCTACGCTGACAGCCCGGGCATTAGCAGCCACATATAACAACAAGGGCTCTTTATCAATAGGAGCAGCAAGAACGGGCGGCTCAGCCAGCTGTGTCTTCAAATCCTCAAACGCCTCATTAGCAGGATCACTCCAAACGAAAACATCTGACTTCTTCAACATCTGATACAGAGGGATGGCTTTTTCTCCAAGACGGCTTATAAACCGGCTCAAAGCTGCAATCCGGCCTGCCAGACGCGGAACGTCATTGACACACGCCGGTTTAGCCAGGGAAGTAATGGCTTTGATATTCTCCGGATTAGCTTCAATGCCCCTGTTAGACACCAAAAAACCCAAAAGCTTACCTGCCAGTACGCCAAAGACACATTTTGCCGGGTTAAGCATCATCTTGTAGACCCGGAGATTGTCAAATGTCTCCTTCAAGTCATCAATCGGGGTCTCCTTCTTTCTTAACTTCACCACAATGTCATCTACATAAGCATGAACGTTGCGCCCAATCTGACTGTGAAGGCAATTTTGCACACATCGCTGATAAGTCGCCTGGGCACCCGTGAGCCCAAAAGGCATAGATACATAGCTGAAGGCTCCAAACGGAGTTATGAAAGCCATCTTCTCCTAGTCCTTAACTGCCATCTTGATCTGATGATAACCAGAGTATGCATCCAGAAAACTCAAACGCTCACAACCCGCCACAGCATCAATGATTTGATCAATACGAGGGAGAGCAAAGGGATCAGCTGGACAAGCCTTGTTCAAATCTGTGTAGTCCACACACATACGCCAAGTGCCATTTTTCTTAAGTAGTAGCACCGGGTTAGCTAACCACTCAGGGTGAAAAACCTCCACAATAAATCCCGCTGCCAAGAGCCGGGCTACCTCCTCACCAATGGCCTTGCGCCTTTCTTCATTGAAGCGGCGGAGAAACTACTTGGCCGGTTTAAACTTGGGATCACTATTAAGAGTGTGCTCAGCGAGTTCCCTCGGTACACCTGGCATGTCAGAAGGTTTCCATGCGAAGATGTCCCGGTTCTCACGGATGAACTCGATGAGCGCGCTTATTTCGGATCCAGATTAGCGCTGATGCTAAACTGCTTGGATGAATCGCCAGGAATAAAATCCACCAATTTAGTCTCATCAGCCGATTTAAACTTCAACGCTGGATCATGCTCTATAGTTGGCTTTTTCAAAGAAGTCATATCCGCCGGATCAACGTTGTCTCTATAAAACTTCAACTCCTCTGTTGCACAAACTGACTCTGTGTAAGCCGCATCACCTTCTTCACATTCCAAAGCTATCTTACGGCTCCCATGTACCATGGTGGTCCCCTTATGACCCGATATCTTGAGCTGCAGATAAACATAACAGGGTCTTGCCATGAACTTAGCATAAGCCGGCCGCCCAAACAGGGCATGATAAGGGCTCTTGATTTTCACCACTTCAAAGGTCAATGTCTATGATCTAGAGTCATGATCATCTCCAAAAGCAACCTCTAGGGCTATCTTACCGACCGGATACGCCGACTTACCAAGCACCACACCATGAAAAACAGTGTTCGACGGTTTAAGATTTTTATCTGTCAACCCCATGTGACAAAAGGTTTCATAATAGAGAATGTTGATGCTGCTCCCCCCGTCCATGAGTACCTTGGTGAACTTATACCCTCCAACCTGAGGCGCCACCACCAGTGCCAGGTGACCCGGATTGTCAACCCGGGGCGGGTGATCTTCCCGACTCCATACGATGGGCTGCTCAGACCAGCGCAAATAACGGGGAATTGCCGGTTCAACGGAGTTCACCGCTCTCTTATGAAGCTTCTGGTCACGCTAGCATAGGCTAGTGGTGAAGACATGATACTGCCCACTATTCAGCTGCTTCGGGTTGCTCTGATAACCCGACTGTTGATGCTGTTGACTCCCCTGATGATGCTGCTGATTATAACCACCTTGGTTGCCATGATTGCCTTGATTGCCTTGAAGTCCTGAGCCAGAGCCGCCTCCACCGTAACCCGGCCCATGAGACCTGGGTCCTGAACCGCCACCCGGTCCATGACCATCTTGGAAAAGATTTGAGTTTTTGAACTCCCTCATGATAAAGCAATCCTTCCAAAGGTGCGTAGCTGGTCTTTCTCGCCTCCCGTGTCTTGGGCAAGGCTGGCTTAACAGGTGCTCGAGATTCATACCTGATCCTCCACTCCGCTGGGGCGGTTTACCCTTACGACACTGACCATTGTTCTGTGTGTTGGTGTTAGCCACAAAATCCAAACTGTTATCCGCTTTGCGCTTACCGTTGTTTCCATGGCCTGCCGGGTTATGCTGTTGCCCTCTGGTGCTGCTGCTCTTCTTTCCCTTTCCCGGCTTTTCATCGTCAGACTCGGGGTCCTTGGTACTATCAGAGTCAGCGTATTTAACCAGAGCCGCCATAAGTGTCCCCATGTCATTGCAGTGACGCTTGAGCCGCCCTAACTTCAGCTTCAGAGGCGTGAACCGACAATTGCCTTCCAGCGTTAAGACTGCTGAATCGGCGTTGATACGGTCCGACGAATGCAGGATCGCTGAGACCCGGCGCACCCAATGGGTTGTCGATTCACCTTCTTCTTGGACACAGGCGGCTAAGTCCACAATTGACATGGGCTGCTCGCACGTGTCTTTGAAATTCTGGATAAACCGGGCTTTTAACTCGGCCCATGATCCGATGGAGTTAGCTGGCAAACTTTTCAGCCAAGTACGAGCTGTTCCTTCCAACATCATGGTGAAATATTTAGCACATGCAGCATCGTCAACGTCCAGCATTTCCATCGCC
The DNA here is from genome assembly GCF_018294505.1 of Triticum aestivum. Taxonomy (NCBI): domain Eukaryota; kingdom Viridiplantae; phylum Streptophyta; class Magnoliopsida; order Poales; family Poaceae; genus Triticum; species Triticum aestivum. The sequence continues at coordinate 386,018,752 of NC_057799.1, read as the reverse complement.
ATCTCATAGCTCTCAATCCATGATTCAGGAGGTAAGTCGGCAGCGTAATTGGGCACCTTACAAGGACCTTTGAAATCCTTGGGCAGCCGCACATTACGTAGAGCTGGGGCGAGACACGGTACCCCCAAAGAACTGGAAGCCACACCTGGTTCCACTGAAGTCGTTGGACGAACCGGAGTAATCTGACGGGCCGCATACTGTGCCGCTAGCTCGGCTTCTCGACATGCCCTACCGTGATCCACCACGTCTTGAGCGTTAGCACCGCCGCCCGCCGGGTTATGCCCTCGAGGCGGGTTACGGTTCCGCGCACTGGTTGACACACCCAGTTCATCAATATGCTTGCTGTAACTCCGGCTTGGGTGGGGGGTGGAATGAATCCTCTCGCGGCTGTACGAATAAGCCTGCTGCTGAGTCAAGGCTGTCTGAAGGAGCTCTCTAGCCCGTCGCGTCTCAACCGCTACTGGGGACTCGCCTTCGACTGGGAGAGCCGCCAATCGTGAAGCGGCAGTGACTATGTTATCCGAAGGGTTAGAGTAATGACCCGGAGGCGTTGATATGCGCGGTGACGGGACATTGTTCTGACGAGGCAGATCCATCATGCGCGGCTGAACCGGTGCCCCCGTTCCAGGTGCTTCCATCCGGTTTACTACTGGCTGGTTGCTGGTTCCTGCTCCTGGCGTGTTTAAGAGATTCCTTGCCTCATAAACCGGAGGCAGGTGAGACCGATACCTTCTCCTCATGACATCATTTGATGCGTTCTAATCCAACATAAGCCGGTAAGCCTGTGCATCCAACTCGGCCCGCTCTGTAGCCATCCTGGTGTCCTCAGCTACCAGGTCTGCCTTGGCTTGAGCTATCTGATCCTTCACTTTTGCAACTTCCGCGTTATGCTCATCCTGATTCACCGGGTTAACTTCTGCCGCCAGCAGCGTTGCCAAAGTGTCAAATAAGTCGGACAAAACCTGAGCCGGTGGTCGCGCAGGGCCTCCGCCCCGGCCGCTGTCGCCTCTGCTGACTCGGAGATCATCGCCGCTACAGTCGAAGAGTGCTGCGCACGCTGTGTACCGGCCATGAAGATCGCAACCCGGCTCGGCGGATCAAGGGTGTCCGGAATACTGTCGCCATCGGAACAGCCCCCAAGCCGGCCGTCTTGCAGTTGGTACAATGACTCAGTCTCCCCAGTAGATGACTCGTCATCAGAATAAACAACGGTTTCACCACCACACGCCGATCTATCCTCAGATTCCGCTCCATGGATGACTCCCACGAAGGCACGCTTCATGGCAGGCTGAACCCGGGCGGATCTCGCACGCTGAGCCGTTTCGACGATGTCGGTGCAGATGTCTGGCTCAAGGCCCGGTTCACCGATCTTGCCAATGAAGACGTGAATACCGCCGAAGGGGACCCGGTACCCGTACTCAATTGAGCCGGCCTCGGGACCACAGCCTGCATCGTCGATGTAGAGCTTGCCGCGACGACTCTTGGTCATCCGGCCCACAACGTATCCCTTGAGCCCTTCAAAGCTGCCTTCTAAGAACTTCAAACCATCGTGCGATAGCCCCACGGTGGGCGCCAACTGTCGTGGTTTGGTCACGGCAGATGTCCTAGTGTGAGGACTTAGTCGTGGAGCCATCGCAACGTAGTTAGCTTAAAGGGGTTAAAGCGGGACAAAGGACACAAGGAGTTTATACTGGTTCGGCCCCTTGCGGTGAAGGTAATAGCCTAATCCAGTTGAGGTGGAATTGCGAGGGTTTCGATGACCAGGGAGCAAATACGCTTTGCCTGGCTCTCGATCTGTTGTTTCTTGTCCCTAAACCGTCGCCGGGTCGTCCCTTTATATACACAGGTTGACGCCCGGCGGTTTACAGAATCCCGGCCGGCTCATAAACGCGTCCGGCTCGGTTTCTACCTTTCCTATCTTACAACACAAGTTATACATCATATGGCGGTTTATATTTACAGGCCCTAATCCGCCTTTGGGCCTTCTTGTTAGATCTCCCCGTATAGCGCCATATTCCTCATCTTCGTGGGCTTCAATATGAATAACTTATAATGAGTATAACATGGCCCCTCATGGCCGGTTTATGCTTAGTAGTTATATCCCCAACAGTTTGGCAACTGATAGAAAAGCGCATAGTCATGACGATACCCAAGGCAATGATCATGTATGTAGGCATCACGTCCGAGACAAGTAGACCTACTCCTGCCCACATCTACTACTATTACTCCACACATCGACCGCTATCCAACATGCATCTAGAGTGTTAAGTTCATAAAGAACGGAGTAACGCTTTAAGCAAGATGACATAATGTAGACAAAGTAAATCCAATCAATATGAGTAAACCCCGTCGTTTTATCCTTAATGGCAACAATACAAATATGTGTATTGTCCCTTTTTGTCACTGGGATATAGAGTACCACAAGATTGAACCCATTACAAGGCGCCTTTCCCATTGCAAGATAAATCAGTCTAGTTGGCCAAACCAAACTGATAGATGGGAGAGAACTACAAAACTATAATAATCATGCATAAAGGAGTTCAGACAAGACTAAAATAATATTCATTTAGATAATCTGATCATAACCCACAATTCATCAGATCCCAACAAACACATCGCAAAAGAAGATTACATCGAATTGATCTCCAAGAACATCGAGGAGAACATTGTATTGAATATCAAAGAGAGAGAAGAAGCCATCTAGCTACTAGCTATGGACTGGTAGGTCTGTGGTAAACAACTCACACATCATCGGAAGAGCAGCAAGGTTGATGTAGAGGCCCTCCATGATCGATTCCCTCTCGGGAAAAGTACAGGAAAAGGCCTCCAGGTGAGATCTCGCAAGAACAGAAACTTGCGGCGAAAAAAGTATTTTGGGTGGTTCTCTGTTGGTTTCTCGATTTTAGAGAAAATTTATGGAGGTGGAATTAGGTCAAACGGAGGAACGAGGGGCCCACATGGGCACGTCTACCCCCTGGGCGCACACATGTGCCTTGTGGCCTACTCCTTCGCCTTGTGGCCTCCTCCCAAAGCTTCTAGGGTCTCTTATGTTCAGGAAAAAATCATCAAAATGTTTCATGTCATTTGGACTTCGTTTGGTACTGATTTCCTGGAAAACCAAAAACAGGCAAAAAATAGCAACTCGCACTTGGCACTAGGTTAATAGGCTAGTCCCAAAAAATGATATAATATTGCATATAAAACATCCAAGATTGATACAATAATAGCATGGAACAATAAAAAATGATAGATATGTTGGAGACGTATCAGCGGTCCCCGGTACAGTACTCGTTCTACTCGAGGTAGACTTCATGCCACACACACCACCATCATGGTCTCCTCCATAGGTTTACAATGACATGATAATTAAGGGTCACCCCATGGATGCGGCCAGATATGGGTTAACCTGAACTCCCCTATCAACTCTGCAATGACTAGGGATTGAGGTTTTACTGTCACCTCGAATTCCCTCAACGTCCTACCCTATCAATGACAGTAGTTCCTCCATGGTCAATCACGGCAATAGTGCGAGCGAGGCCTCCTGTCAACACTTGCAAGAATACTTACTTGAACATGAACAAGAACATATTGGATCACTTGGGAAATAATAATACTAATCATAAAAGAGTTCATCCGTATCCTTGAGAACAAATGCATCTACTCAAACATAATTAAAGGTAAGGGTCAAGTTACAAGCCATCATAGGGCCGGTGAAGGGAGGAGGTGATGATGGTGATCATGATGGAGGTGGCGGCGCGGTAGAGAGGGCACCAGTCCGAGCATCCTCCTCTTCCTCTTGGTCTTGTACCCTCCTCTATGGTGGTGGTGGAGCAGCAATGGAGATGAACTTGGATGTGTAGGATATGAATGGCGTGGTAGTCTAAAAGATGGAGACGGCGGCTAGGGTTGTGGAGATGTCTGATAACCCACAAGTATAGGGGATTAATTGTAGCTTTTTCGATAAATAAGAGTGTCAAACCAAACGAGGAGCTAAAGATAGAACAAATATTCCCTCAAGTTCTATCGACCACCGATACAACTCTACACACACTTAACGTTTGCTTCACCTAGAACAAGAATAGAAGTAGAAGTACTTTGCGAGAATAAAACTACGAATAAAATGCAAGATAATAAATTTACTAGTTTAGTATAAAGCTTTTGTCACACAAGAAAGTTATTTGTCCCTCGGTGATCAATAACTAGACCGGTAATCATTATTGCAATTTTATATGAGGGAGAGGCATGAGCTAACATACTTTCCGTACTTGGATTATATGCGCTTATGATTGGAACTCTAGCAAGCATCCGCAACTACCAAAGATCATTAAGGGAAAACCCAACCATAGCATTAAGTATCAAGTCCTCTTTACTCCCATATGCAACAACCCCCTTACTCGGGCGTAAGCTTCTGTCACTCTAGCCACCCACCATAAGTGAATCATAAACGTATTGCAACACCCTACAACGGAGATCCCTCATGTTTGCGCGACACGGAGGGCACCATAGGACAGCACCAAAATAAAATATACAACTCAAACCAATCATGATCATCAATCAACCCACAAGACAAAATAGATCTACTCAAACATCATAGGATAACCACATATCACTGGATAATAATATATAGTGTTGAGCACCATGTTTAAGTAGAGAACTACAGCAGGAATAGAGAGGTTTCACCGCGGCATAGAGGGGGGGGGGAGAAAGCTGGTGTTGATGGTAGCAAGATTGTTGATGTAGATCACCGTCACCATCCTTGCCCCGGCGGCACTCCGGTGCCACCAGGAGAAAGGGGGAGAGAGAGCCCCCCTCCTTCTTCTTCTTCATTGGCCTCCCCCTAGATGGGAGGAGGGTTTCCCCTCTGGTCCATGGCCTCCATGGCGGCGGAGGGGCAGGAGCCCCTCCTAGATTGGATCTATTCTCTATTCTCTTCTGTTTCACGTTCCTGTTTTCTGGCCGAAAACCATTTCTTAAATATCTGGAGATCTGTACACTACAAAAAAATCCACATCCGTGACATTTTGTGCCGAACGAATGTTTTTTCTGTCATGCTGATAACACTTCTATGACGATAATTGTGACAAAACCCGGTATCATCATAGATGTGGTGGGCTCCTACTTCTATGACAAAAAATCATGACAGAAAATGGGCTTTTTGTCCTGGCAGGCCGAAGACGTAGCTGCATGACATTCTTTGGGTCGTCCATGACAGAAAAAATCATGGTAGAAGCAAGGGCGAGGAGAATATCGGGGAGTTCCCGGTTATGACGGGTGGTCGGGGCCGAGTGATGCACAGAGGTTTGCACGTTTTCTCTCGTATACATATGCGCGTGTGTGCTAGGAGTTGGGCTCTTGTAGCGACCAGACCTCAAATAGTCTGATCTACCATGCACCAGTGTCATCCCTGGATCGGTAATGCTGACACGCACAGTACTTGGAGGATTTATAACAGAGTAGCAATCACACACTTATTACATCGAGTATCCCAAGAGAGAAATAAGTATGACAAATATGGCTTAAGGCCATCTAAAACGATAACAGCAGAAGGCTTGGAAGATAAGTGAGTCCATCAACTCCAACGACATCACTGAGTATAAGACCACGACCTAAGGAACCTTACTCATCGTTTGAAAAGTCTGCAACATGAAACGTTGCAGCCCGAAAACGGGTCAGCACATGGAATATGCTGGCAATGTAACACATAGAGAGTAATGAACATAATAATGCTATACTACATGCATATATGGCTGGTAGAAGGCTCTATGGTTACAGTTTTGCGAAAAGCCAATTTTTTCCTATGCAAAGGAATAAATTTTATTTAACTATCATGGTGGTTGTTAAACATTGAGAATGGTTGACAGCATTCTCAATCCCAATTAAGTATCATCATCAAACCCAACAAAATTAATTAAAGTAACATGATGAGATTCACATGATAATCTAGGTACTAGATACTCAAGATGTCCATAACCGGGGACACGGCTAACCATGATTAGTTTATACACTCTGCAGAGGTTTGTGCACTTTTCCCCACAAGACTCGATCACCTCCGCTTGATTCTCGCACTACATGATGTTTGAGAAATGGATGACCGAGACACAGTCTTTCAGAAACAATAACTCTTTACTCCGGGTGGACAGTTACACCTACTTTCCCCTACATCTTCTAGCCCACCTCTTCAAGAGATCATGTAACCTACTCAACTATGCTAGAGCCCATAATAGCTTGTGGCTGCACACGGAAGTTTCTAGCATGAATAATCTCATGATCCCTTTGAGCCTGGGTGGCGGTCCTTAGAAAAACAGGCAACACTGGATTCCCCAGGTGCCTCAATCCACCCAGATGTGTGTTTTAGTTGCCACCTTAAGTAAACCATTAATTAACAATCTCACATCTGTCATGGATACACTCACCCAATCCACGTCTACTGGCATAACATAGCAATATAAGCAAACGTAGAAGTAACTCCCAAAGGTTTGATATTAAAACAGGGCAATAGGTACTACCTCATCTACTTCCCGATTCCCATAGTTTAAATCAGATCCTAACCATGCAATGTTTGAGGGTTGATCTAATGCAATAAAACTGGGTAGTAAAGAGGTATGATCAAAGTGTTACTTGCCTTGCTGATGATCCGTGAAACTTAGAGATTCGAAGTAGCAAGCGGCGCACTCCGGGTACTCTATCGCAAACAAACAAGCATACAATAAGCACTCATCAAATGCACAGGTAAAACTCAAATAAAGATCTAACCAGAAAGTTCAACTTAAGAACTCCGGTTTGCAAAAAAAATCAAATCCAACGAAGCAACGAAAGTCAAACGGCGAAAGAAACAAGCTTCGTTTACTAATCTGGATCTAGGTCAAATTTTACAGTAGCATAAACTTGTTTGAGTTGGTTAAACGGAAGGAGAATTTCGAGACAAAACTCTAGGCGCTTGAATCGCCTGATTCCGATAAACGAGCAAAAAGATAAACTAAAACGAAAAACAGATCGGAAATCGCGATCTGGAATAATCACGGAAAATCCAAGAAAAATAAAACTGACGAACAGTTAAACGAACGGACGTTCGTTAACTGTGACTAACCGACGAACACATTCGTTAAAGCGAACGGATCGGCGAACGTTCACTAACTAACTAAACCGAAGAAGAAGAAAAATAAACCGATCTATATAAAAAAAATAAACCTAGGGTTTCAGAAAAAAATAAACCGAAACGTTTTTTTTAAAACCGGCACGGCGGCGGC
>NC_057799.1:385390719-385398772 GCF_018294505.1 Triticum aestivum | reverse complement strand
GGGCGGGCGGCGGCTCGGGATGAGGAGAGAAGAGAGGGGGGGTATTTAAGGAGGGGGGGGCGGCGACGACTTGGGGAAGGGGGCACCCGAGGCGGCGGCTTCTTCCGTGCCTGGAACGGACTCCGGCGGCGGCGGCTTCGTGCGGGAGGAGGAGAGGCCGCGGGTGGGCCGTCGGCTGGGCCTTTGGCCTAGTCGGCGCGGGCGCGTTTTTTTTTAAATAAGTTCCGCGGAAAATATTGCGTAGAAAAATAAATAAAAATCAGAAAAATACGAAATAAATTTTTCCCGTCTAGTTAGAAAATCTAGAATAGGGTGAACATTTTTAAAATCAAAAATAAATATTCTAAAAACATGCAATATTTTTAATGCAATAAAAATTGCAAATAAAATCCAAATAAATCCCAAATATTGTTTTTAACATTTTTCCTCCAGTATTTCAATTGTTTTGGAGAAGTCATATTTTCTCCTCTCGTTTATTTAAAATTGAAATATTTGTCCGAAGAGAAAAATAACTAAAACCAAAATCCTCGTTGGAAAAATTAATTTGAAAAAAATTCGGGAAAATCCCCAACTCTCTCCGAGGGTCCTTGAGTTGCTTAGGATTTATCGAGGATTTGTCAAAATGCAACAAAACATGATATGCAAATGATGATCTATGTATAACATTCCAAATTGAAAATTTGGGATGTTACAAACCTACCCCCCTTAAGATGAATCTCGCCCTCGAGATTCGGGTTGGCTAGAAAACATATGGGAGTGGTTTTTCCGTAGATCTTCCTCTCGCTCCCAGGTGGCTTCATCCTCCGTGTGGTGACTCCACTGGACTTTGCAAAACTTGATAATCTTGCTGCGGGTAACTCGGCTGGCATACTCGAGAATCTTAACTGGTTTCTCCTCATAAGTCAAATCACTTTCCAACTGAATCGCTTCTAGTGGCACAGTATCTCTTAGTGGTATCTCAGCCATTTCTGCGTGGCACTTCTTCAACTGCGAAACATGAAATACATCATGTACTCCAGACAATCCTTCGGGCAATTCCAGCTTGTAGGCAACTTCTCCCATACGTTCCAACACTCTGTATGGTCCGATAAAACGGGGCGCTAACTTTCCCTTAACTCCAAAGCGCTTTACTCTTCGAAGTGGTGATACTCGAAGATACACTCTGTCTTCGACTTCGTGAACTGTCTCCTTTCGTTTAGAATCAGCGTAACTCTTCTGCCTGGATTGGGCTACCTTGAGCCTATCGCGAATCAACCTTACTTTCTGTTCAGACTCCTTAATCAAATCTGGTCCAAACAACTGACGGTCTCCAACTTCGTCCCACAACAACGGTGTTCTACACCTCCTTCCGTACAAAGCTTCGAAAGGGGCCAACTTCAAACTGGTCTGATAACTGTTGTTATACGAAAACTCCGCATATGGCAAATTGTCGTCCCAACTAGATCCATAATCTAGCGCACATGCTCTCAACATGTCCTCCAAAATCTGGTTGACTCTCTCGGTCTGTCCATCTGTCTGTGGGTGAAAAGCTGTACTAAATTCCAGCCTGGTTCCCAACGTTTCATGTAACTGCTTCCAAAATTTCGAGGTAAATTGGGTTCCTCTGTCTGATACAATGGTCCTCGGAACTCCATGCAAACATACTATCCTGGTCATGTATATCTTTGCCAACTTAGCACTGGTGTAAGTGGTCTTCACTGGAATGAAATGAGCCACTTTCGTCAAACGGTCGACTACAACCCATATCGAGTCATAGCCTGAACGAGTCCTGGGTAATCATGTGATAAAATCCATGCCTATTTTATCCCACTTCCATTCGGGTATCGGCAATGGCTGTAGCAATCCTGCTGGCTTCTGATGCTCTGCCTTCACTCTCTGACATACATCACAAACTGCTACAAACTCCGCAATATCCTTCTTCATTCCGGTCCACCAGAAAGTATTCTTCAAATCCAAATACATCTTGGTATTTCCTGGGTGAATCGAGTATGGTGAATCATGGGCTTCTTGCAAAATCAACTTCCTGATCTCCGGATCATTTGGCACATATACGCGGTCCTCGAACCATAAGGTATCGTGCTCATCCTCATGAAATCCCTTGGCTTTTCCTTTGCTCATCTTCTCTTTTATCTCTTCAATCTCCTTGTCTGTCTTCTGAGCTTCTCTGATCCTTTCCATCAAGCTAGACTGAATCTCCAGTCGCTAAATAGCCTCTAGGGACTATCTCCAAACATAGCTCACGTAGGTCCTCGGCTAACTCCTGAGGTAACTCTCCTGTCATGAGGGTGTTGACATGACTCTTGCGGCTCAACGCGTCTGCTACTACGTTAGCCTTTCCGGGGTGATAATGCAATCTCAAATCATAGTCTTTGATGAGCTCCAACCATCTCCTCTGTCTGAGGTTTAACTCCTTCTGCGTAAAAATGTACTTCAAACTCTTGTGATCCGTGTACACCTCACAATGGTTTCCGATGAGAAAATGTCTCCATGTCTTCAATGCATGCACCACGGCTGCTAATTCCAAATCATGCGTAGCATAATTCTTCTCATGGGGTTTAAGTTGTCGTGAAGCATACGAAACAACTCTTCCTTCCTGCATAAGCAGTGCTCCAAGTCCTCGACGAGAAGCGTCGCAATAAACTTCATAGTCCTTGCGTTGATCAGGTAGAATCAACACTGGTGAGGTAACCAATCGTTTCTTCAACTCTTGGAAACTAGCTTCACATTCCTCAGTCCAATTGAATTTGGTGTCCTTCTTCAATAGCTCAGTCATGGGCTTAGCAATCCTTGAGAACTTCTCGATAAATCTCCGGTAGTATCCTGCAAGTCCAAGAAAACTCCGGATTTCTCCAACAGTCGTGGGTGATTTCCAACTTGTCACTGTGTCAACCTTGGCAGGGTCTACTGCTATTCCTTCTCCAGAAATAACATGTCCAAGGAATCCAACTTCCTTCAACCAAAACTCACATTTGCTGAACTTGGCATATAACTGATGTTCTCTGAGCTTCTCAAGTACCAATCGTAAATGCTCCTCATGCTCTTCTTCATCCTTGGAAAAGATTAAAATATCATCAATGAACACCACGACGAACTTATCCAAAAACTCCATAAACACTTTGTTCATCAGGTTCATGAAATAGGCCGGTGCGTTAGTCAGTCCAAATGACATAACAGTATACTCATACAATCCATATCTGGTGGTAAATGCCGTCTTAGGTATATCCTGTTCTCGAATCTTTAACTGATGGTATCCTGATCGTAGATCGATCTTGGAAAATACTTTAGCTCCTTGCAAGCGGTCAAACAAATCATTGATCATCGGCAGTGGGTACTTGTTTTTGATGGTCACTTCATTCAATCCTCGGTAATCAACAACCATCCTTAGTGATCCATCCTTCTTCTCTACTAGAAGTACTGGTGATCCCCAAGGTGACGAACTTGGGCGAATATAGCCTTTATCCAGTAACTCCTTGATCTGCTTCTTAATCTCCTCCAAATCCTTTGCGGGCATCCTGTACGGTCTCTTAGATATTGGCCCTATGCCTGGCAAAAGTTCAATCAAGAACTCAATGTCTCTATCTGGTGGCATGCCTGGCAACTCTTCTGGAAATACATCCGGATAGTCTTTCACCACTGGTACTTCCTCCTGTACAACTCCTGATAAGGAATTCACTTGAGTCCTCTTCGGCATATGCCGGGATACATACTTGATCCTTTTTCCTTCCGGGGTGGTAAGCAAAATCGTCTTGCTGGCACAATCGATGTTTCCTCCATACAACGATTGCCAATCCATTCCCAAAATCACATCCAAGCCTTGCGATTCCAAAACAATGAGGTCTGAGGGGAAAACATGCCTACCAATGGCCAAAGGTATCTGAACACATCCTTGGGTGGCCATATACTCTGCTCCTGGTGAGGTTACTAACATGGGGCTTTTGAGAACTTGGGTGGACATCTTAAACTTGTTTACGAATCCCCTTGATATGTATGAATGCGATGCACCAGTATCGAAAAGAACGGTTGCAGTAAATGACTTAACCAAAAACTTACCTATTACTGCATCAGGCTGAGCTTCAACCTCCTCCACGCTCACGTGGTTCACATGTCCTTTGTTGAACGGGTTCGGCTTCTTCCCAGAGCTTCCATTGCCATTTCCATTTTGGGCTTCGGGACAATCGGTAGCGTAATGTCCCGTCTTCTGGCACTTGAAACAGGTAATGTGACTTAGATCTCTTTTGGTTGGGGTAGATGGGTTGGTGCGGTTCTGTCCGTTTCCTCCTCCATTCCCATTACCATTCTTGGAGCCATTATGGTTGTGCGAACTACCTCCTCCATGGGTATGCTGAAACTGTCCTCCCGGCTTCGGGGTAAATCGTGGCTTCTGCTGGGCTCCAGAATTGTACTTCCCTTGTCCATACTTCCTCTTGCGGTTTTCAATCTGCTGTTGCTTCCCTTCAATCATGAGAGCTCTATCTACCAGCTCCTGGTAGTTGTTGAAGGTTACTACCATCAACTGCATACTCAGCTCATCATTCAATCCTTCCAGAAACTTCTCCTGCTTGGCAGCATCTGTAGCAATGTCATCTGGTGCATAACGTGCTAACTTACTGAAATCCTCCACATACTGGCCTACGGTGCGTCCTCCTTGGCGTAGGTTGCGAAACTCACGCTTCTTCATAGCCATAGCTCCTGCTGAAACATGAGTTGTACGGAAAGCTTGCTGAAACTGGTCCCATATGACAGTGTCAATAGGGTGCGTGGCTGTATAATTCTCCCACCATGATGCTGCGGGTCCATCAAGCTGATGTGCGGCAAAACGCACTCTTTCCGCATCTGTGCATCCTGCAGTGGTCAACTCCCTTCCAACTTTGCGGAGCCAATCATCCGCAACAATCGGCTCGGTGCTACTGGAAAACACCGACGGGTTTAGCCTTAAGAAACGGGCTAAGTGATCAACAGGTGGTGGTGGCGGTGGGTTGTTGTTGTTGTTATTGCCTTGGTTCTGCACTAACACTTGCATTAGGGCATTCTGTTGCTGAATCAACTGGGTGATCTCTGGCGGAAAAACAAATCTGGTGTCGCGTCTCGGAGGCATCTAATAGGTTTAGAAAAGATGAGAATTAAGAATAGAATGAGGTCTAGAGAGAAAACACTACCCATATGCTCATGAGACAAATTCAATCAATATCACTCAATCAATCCAAACAAGGCAAAACAATCGATCTAACTAGCGTTACAAAGTGCTTGAACTATACTACTAAATGGGGAAAAACTACTACTGATATGGTGGTCTACTAAAAATTCTGATCCGTTGAAGACTCCATGATGTCTGCTCCAGCTTCATCAATCCATTCGTCTTCACTTGGTTCCGAGTCGGTGTCGTCGATGATGATGTAGTTATCCGGACAAGTGCATTCGTCGACTTCTGGTTTTGGCACTGGATTTCCCACGAATGATCCAATCTTATTCTCCAGGTCGTCAATCTTCCCGACTAGTGCGTTGATTTCCTCCAAGTAATCTTCGCGTGTAGTCTTGAGTTCTTCTTGGAGTTCCTTGATCTTCGTGAATGCCTTCTTCAGTTCTTCCTTGTCCGTGCACATCTGATTCTCCTGGCGTCGAATATGTTGGTTCTGCTCCTGGATGAAAGCTGCAATTGATCCATCCTTCTTGGTCTTGATCATCTCCCATTGCGCGTCTCGACGTCCACAAATTTGATAAATCGTATCCTTAAGCTCCTGGTGATAGACTTCTCCAATGCGTCCCATGGCGATATGTGCGGCCATGCTCTTCCCTAAACTCCAAGTTGGTGCTTCGAAAACCAATCTCATGGCACTAAACATCCTTCCTGGAATGATAACTTGAATCTTCCAGCTCTCCTCTTCTGGTAAGGTGGCGTTGTAGGTTCCGGTGATGCTTGGTATTCCTATGTTCAAGTACTTGGTGACTTCCTTGAAGTGTCGACCAAACGGCGTGTCTTCATCTGGTTGCATGAACTTGCTCCTTGCATTCGCCATTCCTAAAAGAGTAGAAAGTGGAGAGGGGTCAGAAATGAGAAGAGAGAAGTTTTCTAGGGCTTAAGCTTAGTCGTCGTGTCCTACAGTCAGCGTGTGCTCTGATACCAACTTTGTAGCGACCAGACCTCAAATGGCCTGTGCTGCTGTGCACCAGTGTCATCCCTGGATCAGTAATGCTGACACGCACAGTACAAATGGAGGATTTATAACAGAGTAGCAATCACACACTTATTACATCGAATATCTCCAAAGAGATTAGGTATGAAAACATGGCTTAAGGCCATCTAATAACGATAACAGCGGAAGACTTGGAAGATAAGTGAGTCCATCAACTCCAGCGGCATCACTGAGTATAAGACCACGACCTAAGGCACCTTACTCGTCGTCTGAAAAGTCTGCAACATGAAACGTTGCAGCCCGAAAACGGGTCAGCACATAGAATATGCTGGCAAAGTAACACATAGAGAGCAATGAACAATAATAATGCTATACTATATGCATATATGGCTGGTGGAAAGCTCTATGGTTACAGTTTTGCGAAAAGCCAATTTTATCCTACTGCAAAGGAGTAAATTTTATTTAACTATCATGGTGGTTGAAACATTGAGAAGGTACCTCCAACTCAATCCCAATTAAGTATCATCATTAACCCATCAAAATTAATTATAAGTATCACAGTGATGAGATTCAAATGATAATCCAGATACTAGATACTCAAGTTGTCCATAACCGGGGACACGGCTAATCATGATCAGTTTGTACACTCTGCAGAGGTTTGTTCACTTTTCCCCACAAGACTCGATCGCCTCCGTTTTATTTCTCGCACTGCATGGTGTTTGAGAAACGGATGACCGAGACACAGTCTTTCAGAAACAATCACTCTTTACTCTGGATGGACCGGTACACCTACTTTCCCCTACATCTGCTAGTCCACCTCTTCAAGAGATCATGTAACCTACTCAGCTATGCTAGAGCCCATAATAGCTTGTGGCTGCACACAGAAGTTTCTAGCATGAAAAATCTTATGATCCCTTTGAGCCTGGGTGGCGGACCTTATACATACAGACAACACTGGGTTCTCCAGGTGCCTCAATCCACCCAGATGTGAGTTTTAGTTGCCACCTTAAGTTGAACCATTATTAAACATCTCACATCTGTCATGAATATCACTCAAACCCAATCCACGTCTACGAGCATAGCATGCAATATAATAGCAACGTAGAAGTAACTCCCAAGGGTTTGATTAAGTAAAACAGGTAATAGGTACTACCTCAACTACTTCCCAGATACCCACAAGTTATTTAGATCCTAATCATGCAATGTGTTTGGGGAAAAAGATCTAATGCAATAAAACTGGGTATGAACGGAATATGATCAAAGTGTTACTTGCCTTGCTGATGATCCGCAAAACCTAGCGAGTCGAAGTAACAAGCGGCACACTCCGGGTACTCTATCGCAAACAAACAAGCATACAATCAGTACTCAACTAATGCACAGGTAAAACTCGAATGAAAGATCCAACCAGAAAGTTCAACTTAAGAACTCCGGTTTACAAAAAGAATCAACTCGAAAGAAGCAACGAAAGTCAAACGGCGAAAGAAAGAAACTTTGTTTGCTAATCTGGATCTAGGTCAAATTTTACTGTAGCAAAAACTTGTTTGAGTAGGTTAAACGGAAAGAGAATTTCGAGACGAAACTCTAGGCGCTTGAATCACCTGATTCCGATAAACGAGCGAGAAGTTAAACAAAATCGAAGATTCGATCAGAAATCGAATCTGAGAAAATAACGAGAAAATCCGACGAAAAAGAAAAACAGACGAACGGTTAAATAACGGACGTTCGTTAACAGAGAAAAACCGACGAACGCGTTCGTTAAAACGAACGGTTCGGTGAACGCTCGCGAAATAAGAAAACCGAAAAAAACCGACCTAGGGTTTTTTTTTAAAAGGAAGGGGTTTTTTTTTACAGAAAACCGGTCAACGAAGGGAAAACGGCCGGCGGCAGTACCTCGTCGGGCGGGCTCCGGCGAGGGGCTCCGG